>NW_024362051.1:7772352-8000577 GCF_014805655.1 Passer montanus | reverse complement strand
GCTGCGGGCAGCCCGGGCGCCGGCCCCCGCCTCGGGCCGGGGCCGCCGCGATGGACCCTCCCGCGGGCATCGCCTGCCTCCTGCTCTGCTGCGCGCTCGCCCTGCCCGCCGGCGCCCTGCGGCGCCCCGGGGACAGAGGTAGGTCTCCGCCGGGACGCCTTCGGGGCTGCTCGCCCTGCCCCGCCGCCGCCGGCCGGTGCCCGCAGCCCGCCCGTCCCAAGTAGCGGCTCGCCGCCCCGCGGCTTTCGGCTCCCCTTGAACTTCTTGTGCGGCTACTTTTGCCGGGTTTCCAGTTGTTTCCTGCAGGCGGGGACGGGGACGGGGCAGCCGCGGCGCTGGCGGGGAAGGGAGCCGGGAGCGCCCGGCAGTGACAGCGCTGCCCGCAGCCCCGCGCCGCCCGCCGCCTGCCCCGCGGAGCGGGCGAGCCCCGGCGGGCAGGGAGCGGTGCCTGGGGCTCCCCGTGCGGGCTGAAACACATGGCAGCTCGTCTGCCTCCTCCTCCTCCTTTTGCCCGGGCCATCGCCTCTGTCCGAAACTCCCGGGTTCCCACTGAGACCGCTCCCGATCGCTGCCCGCGGCGTCCCCATCACCGCTCCACTCAAACCCGCCGCACCGGGGGTAGTTTGAGGGACGCGCCTTTGCCTTGCAGGCTTACCACCTGCAAACCCAGCCCCTACCCCTGCCCCTGCGAGCAGTCCCGAAGTGAATCAACGCCCTGTCTTCAGAGCTGGCCACCCGGGAAACCCCCAAAGTCCCCGAGGCGACCCGGTCACTGACTGGGTGTGCAGGGGTGCGGGCTCGGGCTGGGTGGGCAAAGGGGAGCGGGATCTCGCCGCAGGAGCAGGAGTGCGGGGTCCTGGCAGGGTGGGGAGGCTCACTCTGCCGTCTGGTATTTTGGGGAGGAAAAGGCAAGTTTGAGTGAACTCTGCACACTTCATGCAGGTGAGCCAAGTGCCTGCAAAGAGTGCAGTGTCCATCTGCCTTATGTAAGTGTCTGCTGTGCTAATGAATAATGGAATAAAGATCCCGCGGCATCAGGATATGTTTAGTTCTAGTATCTCTGTCCTCTCTTGCTTTCTCCCTGTAAAGATTCAATCCTGAGGAATATAGAGGAGTACAGCCTTGTCATCCCCACAAGCACCGATTCAGAGGGCAGGTTTCTATCCCACTTGGTGTCTGGACCGCCAAAAGCGCGCTTCAGGAGAGCTGTGGAGGACTTGCAACGTGAAGCAGCAAATGAGCAGATATTTTACAATGTCACTGTTTTTGGAAGAGAGTTTCACTTCAGGCTGCGGCCAAACTCCAGGCTCGTGGCCCCTGGAGCAACAGTTGAGTGGCAGGAGGACTCTGAGGAGACTCATGTTGAACCTCTCTATGGGAATTGCCTCTATGTTGGGGATATCACTGATATGCCAAATGCTTCAGTTGCTATCAGCAATTGCGATGGATTGGTAAGTTACTTTTGTTATTATATCAAAGATAATTATATTAATTTCCTACAGTCTTTAAATATAAAATGTGTGGACTGTCAGAAACTCACACCTCATATGGTAACTGTGAATGCAAATTAACTAATGTTCCCTTGTGTGGGAATAGCTGTGCTGCACCAAGCGCTGCTTTACAGACAGTGGCACTAGAAGTTTGAGCACATGCTCTGAGGTAGCTACTCTGGAACAGAGCAGCTGAAAACAGCATTTATGTTGATTTGTGGTAAAGTTACTTGAGGGGTCTGATGCTCTAAACCAGAAGGTTAAGTGGCAAGTTCTCAGCATCCTCTTCCACTTCTCACTTGCAGCCTGCAAGGGTAAATGTTAGAAAGAGTTAATCATGAATAATGGGCTGGACTACCCTGGAAACAAATTTGATAGGTAAAATATGGTTTTGTCCTGGAAAATTTAAATTTATTCAGAGTCTGTTTTCTTGGATATTTCACTTGGTGAGTTTCATTGCCTAATCAAGTGATTGATGAAAAGTTGCAGAAGACTTTGAGTTTTACGAGCAAAACAGCCCCCTGTGATACATTTGTCAAAGCTGTGTGCTTTAAAACTGGCTGCAGCTTTCTGTTCTGGAGTGCATGTTCAGCACTCAGATCATCACTGTTTGTCCCTGACATCCTAAACTGTCACACTGTCATTTGAACAGTAATTTCTGCACAGCAATTTCTTTCATGAGAAAGGGGTTCTATTTTCTTTTATAATGACTAGTTTATCCAGCTTGTATTTCCTTGCTATAGCCTTTAGAGTTTGCAATTTTGAGATTGCTTAATTGTAATACATTCTGCCTCTGCATAAAGAGCCAGTAGGAGTCAGTTGTATTTCTATTTATTTAGTCATAGGAAGTTGTTCATTTGCTGTGCCAAGAAGATGACATGTATGGAGATAGTATGTTGGCTGTCTGAGAATGGAAGGGAATCAAATACTTTTCCCCTTAGTCTTTCCTTTCCTGTGGTTTCTCCCAGCCATGTGCATTCCTGTTTTGAGAAGCAGGTTTTAATGTTGCAGTTGTTTGATGTGGACAGCTGGCTGAGGGTAAGAGAAGCACCAGGGCTGAGCAAGAAGAGCAATTCAGAGAGCAGAGTGTGAGCCTGCAGTTCTGCCTCGGGGGGGAAGCAAAAGTTCTGTGCTCTCCCTGTGTCTAGCACAGATCATTTTGTGTAAGGCAAATTTACTTGCTTAAGATTTACTTACTCTTTACTTTTAAAACTGGGGCAGAACCAAAGCTCTTCTTCCTTGCTCATCTGGGCTGAAAGGTGGAGGAAGATCCTGTTGATGGCTACTGCTTGCCTTGTGGTCTTCTCCTGAGCACAGGTGTTAACTGTAAGGGCAGGGGGGGAGCTTGTTCCTGCTTCCTTCCAGTGTTTGCCTGAAGGTGGGCTCCTAATATTTAGACAAAAGAGTTATGATAAAACAGAACAGGAGTAAAAGCCTAACTTTGGATGAGACTCTAAAGGTCCAAGGCCTCCTGTTGCATGTAAAAATGAGAAAGAATGAGAATGGTTTATAAAATGAAGTGAAAATATAAATGAAAAGGCTTTGTAATTTACGGCTCTTTTCACATTTGTAATGTCTCAAATGCCAAGGTGTGAAGCCAGGCCTGAATGCAATAATAAATGCACTCATAAAAGACTGGAATCCAGAAAGCTACCAAAGGAATTGTTGTTTTCCACCTGTATGCCCAACCCATGAGCCTTCTTGTTTCCATTAGAAGAAGCTGGAGAGTTGGTCTGGGCTGGGAGGTGCCACCTTCTAATCTGAATGATTTTCACATGGAACTACAACTTCTGTGGTTATGCTAATACATTTGGAAATGGATTACTGCTTCCTCCTGGGTATCTACATGGTAGGTGCTGGAGTGCAGAGATGTATTTTTTTTGCCCAGGTCACTGAAGCCTTCCTGCAGGAAGCATTGCCTCAATACCTTTAGGCTGTAAAGATTTCCTTGAGATTGTGCAGTAAATCTGTTTTGGAACAACAAATTGAACTCCAGTCCCTTGGGTACCATGTTCCATCTCTACCCTTTCCTTCCATCTCAGTTTCTTTCTTTCTTGTGGGGTGAGTGTATAAAACATATTATCAATAGAGTTACACAAACTCAAAGGAATTATACCAATGTTTCTCCAAAAGCCACTGCTCTGTGGACAGAAATAATAAGCAAGTAACCACAGAAGTTAATGCTGCTTGTAATTGTCTCTCCCTTTATTTCTTGTTTTTTGCAAGGAGTATTGAAGAGTCCTCGGAGCAATGTGTTGCCAGCAAGACATACTTAGAGACCACTGGGCTGTATGCTTTTCTTGGGTTTATTGACATTTGGATGTGAATAAAGACACGGACAAGGCTATTCTCAACTGTTTTTCTGTGTCTGTTTTTTACTTCGCACCTAGTTTTCTTCAGTGAGCTCAAGTATTTCCACCACATTTTCTAGGTTGAGATAGGGACGGTGGATCTCTCTTACAACTGAGTTGTCAAATGACAAGTGTTAGATTTTTACATTATAAGCTTGATTAACATAATTCTTAGTATTTATTTTTGAAGTACTTGCTTTTGAAGGTGGTTTGACATCAGTCTGTGCTTCTTGTGGTCTTCTGTCTTTTGCATCAGTCATCAGGGCTGAAACAATACTGGGCTTGAAGTGTCCTGCTTTGAGTTTTTCATTGCAAACTTTTGTTGACTGAATCTGATTTAAGTCACGAAACGCATCTGCCACCTTGCCAACTTCTGATGTTATTTCCTTTGAACAGCCCTTCTGGTTTGCACTGCACTACCAACTATATCTTCTTTTCCAGTTATTGTCTTGGAAGGGTCTGGCTGGTGGAATTGGTATTGCCAAATGAGAAGTTGTTGGAAGGAATTCACATGAAAATAGTAGATCTGTGAAGGGACTTTTGAACTGTACTATAAATGATGAAGATCTGCTGCCCTGACCGAAGAGATACTCATTAGTTTGGGTACTCACGGTTTTCTGTATCAGAAGTCAACAGAAAATTTATTGACCTAGAAATGAAATCTGAGGCAGATGAAGAGAACTTCTGAAGTATGCAATCTAGGTGTGTTGTCAGAGCTGGAGCAGGTCATTAAAAATTGTGGATGAAGAATCAAAGTTAAAGCTAATCAATAGATTTTTAACAGCTTTGTGAATTATGAATGTGATTTTTACCATATTAAAAAAATACTGTGAAAGCTTTCCCATTTAAGATAAAACACTCAGGACAACTTGTTATCATCTTGGTTGGCCTGATAGCATTCATACAAATTCTCCACTGAGTGGGTAGAACAAGCATGGTCAGCTCTCCATGGCCTGCAGGCTGTGGTGGAAGATGTTGTGCTTTGAGTATGTTCTTGGTCCTTGGCCAGATTCTTACTTGTGGATGCAGTTGGAAGATGAGGGAGCTGGCTGTCCTCTCCAAAGGTTGTGAAGGAGAGTGGTTGGAGGTTGTAAAAAATGCCATAATCCAACAAAAAGTTAGGATTATGTCAATCCTTCCAGATTATTGCATAATGATGGGAACTCTCTTTCTTCACCTCAGCAGATGATCCTGCCGTTGTAGAAGAACTCTTTACACATCTAGATTTTTGATAAATCTAGATTTTTTTATAAATACTTCTGCAGTGCTCAAGGCAGATGTGCCAAAAATGTCTTCTTTATGTTGGCAAGATGGCACTATTTGGTTGTGGAAATTCAGAGACATAAACTCCCTCCCAATCTCCTCATGACATTTGTAGTTTGTGAGCTAGAATGTGTACTCAGACAGGAAAAACACAGTATCAACAGCACATCTGTAGTGGATAATGAACACATGATTAACTTAGGCTGCAGTGCAGAGTCAGATGTACTGACAGGACTGAGAAGACTGAGGATCACTACTCCATGATGAACAATCAATGTGAGCTGATTGCACCCATGGAAGCAAAGGAAGGAACATCAGTTTCAGTAACACCTCATGGTGTCCTAGTTTGGCTCCATTAGTATAATCCTCTTCCTTTTTTAAAGCTAAAATATCAGCTGTCCAAAAATTTCACAGTGCTGTCACTAAAATGGAAAGTTATTAGAAGAAGATATATAGAAACTGAGCTTTTCAAGCCATCTCTTGCTGTTTGTTTTCTAAATGAGCTGTGAGCATGACATGGCTGGGGGTACCAGGAGTGACACCTTACAAGTGCAGTGGACTCGTTTCTTCTTGTGATGAACCAGGCAGGGTTTGCTCTACAACATTTCAGTCTTTCCTGTGCTCTTGCTAACCCTCCCAAACTGTTTTTGAGCAGCCTGCTGGCTGGCTGGCTGCTTGCCCAGGCTCTGTTTCTTCTAGAAATGCTTGGGACACCAGCAGTGCTTCTTCAACTCATGCCCAATGCTGCAGTATCTGTAGCCCTGGGCTCACCTGGGTGGGTTTGTGGGGGTACATTTCCCTTTTCTAACCAGTCATGGATCCTCAGGAGCTGGCTGGTGCTTTGGCTGCTGTCAATACAAGTGCACATCTGCCAGTAATCCCAAGATGTTGTTAGGTATTATTTCTATTATGAGGATTTTCTTTCCTGTTTTAAATCGGAGAACTAAATTTTTTTCCTCAGTTTTTATTTTACAGGGTTGTGTTCATATAATCTAATTTCTGAAATGTAAATGTAGAATCTCATGTTCAGATCCAGTCAATGGTGTTTCCTGAGAGAATTCCAGCTACCCATGTGAAATGCCCACCTTTCTCCCCTTCTTCCTGCCACTTTCCTTGCATTCCTAAAGGCATTTAGACACTTTGTGAAGTCTAGCCTTGTTTAGTATAGTTCTTCTTCACTTTGAGCATGAGTTTGATCTCTTTGAAGTAAGTGAATTTTAAGTTATATTGTTATGTACTGTCCTGACAGAGTGTTTTCTTGGAACTGCCCACAGAGTTGAAGGTGAATCTAACTCACTTTAGGTGGAACATGTAATTTACCTGGATAAGAGGGTGAAGGAGCTGCTCACAATGAATATGCCAGGAGAAGGCAGACATGCTTATGTAACTGTGTTATTTTTTTCCTTTTAGACATCCATCTCCTGCTTTCATATGGATTTATAATTTAGTCGTGTTTCTTTTTGATCTGGTTTTTGGATTACACTGGTTTGTGATGTAGTAAAAAAGCAGAGCTCAAGGTAGCACAATATTATCTTCAAAGTCTGGTCAGGTCTAGTGCCTGACAGTTAAAACAGATGTGTGCTACAAATAATTCCAGTAATTCCTTTTCTGTATGCTAAATTCTTAGCATTTACAATATGATGGGGTTGCATCCATTTTAAGGAAATCAAAATTGGACTCATATGATCTTTTCATTTGGGAGCATTTATTCATTCAATTAAACCAAAATCAAACCAAAGTCATGATCTGTGTGGTTTTTTTCCCTCAATTTTTTAATGTAATGGCAAAATTCACTGTGGGTTTTTTCGGTAGGTAGACCTGTAATATATGGCAGAAGAAGTGCAAATAAGTTCTGTGACACAATATAGAACAAAATGTAAAAGCCATTCTCATTAAGAAAACAGCAGCCCTTCCTCTACAGATGATCAGTGGGATCACCATTAACCCTTTTCAAGGGCATTCTGAATTCAGCTGGGGCTTCCACATGGCTAAGCCAAGCATGTATGTGAATTCCAGCACAATCAAAGCCTGACTGCACATCCCCATCTACACATATCATTTAGAAGACCTGTGTTTCCTGGCAAAGCAATGGAGCTCTTTGGATGCCTAGCACTCCAGCATGTCCACGTTTTCACAGGATGGAGACTTTGCTTTGTAACCCATCCTCTGGGTTTCTGCTGTTCATTTCCCTGGCCAACATGAGCCTAGTTGGACATTCCCTTCTGCTGTGTAAATTGCACAGGCTTTGCCTTTTAAAAGTTACAGTGTGAAAGATGAAGAGTGTAAACACTATGATTCAGCCTCTGACTGGAGTAAATTATCCTCTGCTGTCCTTAAAAGACACTCTGTCATCAGTAAATACTATTTTTTTTTTCTTTGCATCTTCTGTGCATGGATCATCTCACCTACATTTTATCTGAGAGCAGAGCAAGTAATTTCCTACATCATACAGGTGGACACCATCTGGACAGAGTATCCTCAGGCAGTCAGCTTGGGTAGCTTTGTGGTATGTTGTAGGCCTTTGGATAAAATAGAAGTATTTACATCCTATTTGACCTTGTGTTGCATTGTCCTTATTGTAGTAGTGTCTCAGCTGTACTATGCCGTTTGACCATACAAAAACTAATTTTCCAACCAGAATATTAAACTCTGTATATCCAAGGAAAGGGGCCTAGTGTCTCCTGCTTCCCATCTTGAAAGACCCAAATATAGGAACTAATTTTGATAAGGTCAAAATTAATTTCTGGGGTAAGCAGAACATCTATTTTGAGAAGCCTGACCCTCTTAGTTTTCAGAGGTGTGTCTCTCAAAAAGTGCTGTTAGTTCACTTACCTGCCAGCTCACTGCTTCCTCATGGTGTGGGCAGGCTGTTCCCTGAGAATTCAAGACTCCTGCAAATGACAAGACATTGCCACATTTAAGGATAGTTCCATGTTTACTTTTTGCTGCAGAAGGTTAAAAAAATTTTTTTTGGATCAACCAGGATTCCAGCTGTTGTATGGAGAAGGACCTTTACTCCAGAGATCACACTAGTGTTTTATTAGACCTACTTCTGAGTACTTTTTATTTATGGTGACTGTTGCTTTGTAAGCAGGTCATGTCATTACTTAATGGCACAGTAGGACATTTCTCATACTGGGTCTGATTAAAACAGAGCCTGGGAACAGGTCTGGAGTGTCTTGCAGGGGGTTGCACAACCTTGCTCTGATGTGCACACCCCCCTTTTTGGATCACCTTGTCCCTTTATTGCTTTCTTTCTTCCAAAGTTTCAGTAAGTTCTCTAACACATCACATCTGGTTCCTTTAGCCCCTTTATCTGAGTGTGTTTTAAATTCATCTTTGTTTGCAGAGTCTTGACACAGCGGGTTCCCAGCTTTAATAGTCTGCAAATGAAAGGCCCACATTTCACACGCTATTTTCAGCACTGTTCTATTAAACTGTAACATTGAAAAGAAGAGTGTCCTCTTCAAGTGCAGAAGAGCACGTTGCTTCCTCATATCTAAATCACAGCTTCTGTTATAGATCTTCTCAGTTATTCCCAGGTCTCAAAACGTCTGGTACTTTCTTCAGATCTGGAGTTCTTGGAGTTGTAAGTGTGAATCTCAGCATTAATGTTTCTGCTTTTTCTTCTAAGTAACTGTTTTTTGTTTAAAGAAAGTGTTTTAAAGTGTTTCCCTCAAGGAAAAGACAGAGATGCCAGTTCTCCTTCTTGAAGTCCCAAAGACCCCCAGGCCAGTGAAAATCATCCCAAGTATGTTGTTTTGAAGGTGTCATTTTACAGTACAGATGAGTTTCTCTTTACACCTTGTGTGTTTTGGGTTGTGTGTGCCTCTGTGAGACTTTGGTCACTGCTGTGGGTTCTGTGGGCTGGCTGCCCCAGGTGGGGGAGGTCCTGACCATGGTAACTCCAGTATCATTTTATCCTCTCCAATGCACAGGGAGAGCCTGCCCTCATCACTAATTTATACACTTGCATTTCCCCCCTGCTTCGTGCAGTCCTTGTAGGGCTGCATCTTCTGGTCTGTTTGTTTTCCAAATCTTTGCCTTGCTGAAATGGAAGTCCCATTTGTACAACTTGCTGTTACTTTTTGGTCTCGGCATCCCAAGTGTGTTGAAGTTTTTCAGTGTTAACCATCAAGTTTATATATATTTTTTTATTCCTTTTAAATTGGCTTATGTAAAATGTAGTATTTTGCCCCTTTGTTGCTGCATTTATGACCCTTCTCTTCAAAATAAAGACAGTGTTAATTCTTCACTTGTGCAGCTCTCTGTGGAGAATTCAGAGGTTGGAATTTCCTAGTGTCCCCGGTACTTTCTGACTCTTCCACCTGCAAAGTACAATGTTGCCACTTTTCTTTTGATATGGTGAGCTATAAATACAGCTACTTTAACTTCTTTCCTACTGTCATTCCCTTTAACTTTTCCTGTGGTTGCTACCTCTGTGTTTGAATTTCATTATATGGTCAGACTGCTTTTTCCCAGCATTTAACCTCTAGCCTTGTGGACCTCAGGGGACAAATTACAATCTATTTTCCACTGAAATTAAGTGTGAAGCTTACTAATCATGTAATGAGAAAGTCAGTGGACATCACTGGTATCTGTGCATAAGAAGAGCTCCTTCTACTACTGTAGCTCGATACAGCTGATTTATGCATTCAAGTTATTTCTCTTCACGAAGTGGGTGGACTATAGGTTGCTGCCATTGCCCTGCAATGAAGGTGAATTATTTTTACAGTTTTTTGAGGCAAGAAAGTTGCAAGGAAGTAGTTGGCATAGGGTGAACATCTCATCTGTTTTTTGAAAAACATGAAATCACAATATCTACCTGAGGTTTAGGGTAGCACAGATCCACACCTTGTAGACCCTGAGTCTTAAAGCCTTTATTAATTTGTTTTCTGATTTACTGTCACTGTAAGAATAATGAAGTGAATGTGTAGAGAAGAACCTGCATGGTTGAAGAGCAGGCTGGCCAGCAGCTCTTTTCCTTTACCCCATCACTTAAAATCCTGACAAGAAGCAGTCCATGAAATGGAGGGGGCATTGAATTTTATGAGTGATACAGCAAATTTCTACAGGAGCCCTGAGTGCAGCTCTCAGCCTGCTGCTGTGCCTGCTTCCCAAGGTTGTGGGCAGTCCCTCTTTCACCCCTGCCTCCTCCCTCTGTGCCCTGGGGGCTGCTGGGCTGCAGCAGCAGCTTCCAGCACGTCCAGTGGAGCTCTGGACAGGCACCAGCCCCCTCAGGCAAACCCAGCCACCACCTTCACACCACACACCCAGGAGGGGCACTGCAGACTCAGGGCTACTCTTGCACAATTTGCTCCGTGGGAGGGATTTCTCTTTCAAGTTTTGTTTCTGAACATGAGCTTTTTTGGCATGATTTAATGAGTATTGTAGAGTATAGAATGGAGAAAGTCAAAATAATACATCGAGTCCAACAGGAAAGAGAGGCTTACTTTCTTGGGAGTAAAACTATTTCAAGAGCTAAGCATAGTAATGCACCATTTACATTTTAATTCAAATACAGTAAAATGATTGAATTTAGAAAGGAAGAGGGGAAAGCACTTGCTGAATTTTTAGATTAGATGTCTTCACAAAAAGGGCTGTCAAACCTTGGAACAGGCAGCTCAGGGAGGTACAGATGTGGCACCTGGGTCCATGGTTTAGTGTGGACTTCACAGTCTTGTGTTAATGGTTGGACTTAAAGATCTCCCAAGTCTCTTTCAACCTAAATGATTCCATGGATCTGTGATTGTCATTTCTCTGCTCTTTCCCCCATATGCAAAATGCAGAACTAACATCCAGTATCTGCCCTAGGCAGCTGCATCTTGCATTTCTCCCATGGTGAAGTGTGTGACTCCCAAGGCTGGTACAAGGCTGGTGCCCACGGCCATCACATCACCTGCAGGGCATTCCAATTTCCATGAACCCATGATCTGGAAAAAGCCCACAGAAAACACAGAGATTAACCAAGGGTAGGTGGCAGCACAGGCTGTGGTTAGTGTTTTAATAGTGGGTTTATTTGTTTTAAATCATGGCTTTTGGGTAAATTGTGTTCATCCAACTCATACGCAGAAGAATATACTTCATTTTTCAGAGTGCTAAAATTGCAAGGCTTTCCTCTTCCTCCAAGCAGAGGAGCTGTGGAAGGAATGTGAGAGATGTTCAGAAAGCATTCTGCAAACCAGAATGTTTTTAAGAAACAGTCTTTGAGAAATAAATCACTACCTGATGATGAAGACAGCTGAGCTGGGCTCAGTGAGAGTCTTTCATATGCCAACACTCTCACGTGACAGGAGTTGTATTGAAAGATGGCAGGCTTTGAAGCTTGCAAGACTGAAAATGTCTAAAAGTTTTTATATACCTAAAAAATGGTGTCGTTCAGACTTCAAAATGCTCTCTGTAAAGCACCATGAACATACATAGGGTCACAATCTTTTTAATCAACAAAAAATGCCTCACCCCAAATCCCAGAAGCAGAAATTTTTCACCACTTCTGTTCAATAACACTAAGTACCTCAGGGTTAAAGAAGGTTTGGAGATGAATTTGGATTGATTTCAGATTTATAACCAAGCTTGAAATCAGAGTTTTCGAATAGTTTTAGGTTTCATTGTAAAAATTGCAAATCCCCCATTCATCAGTAAACCAAAATATTTAACTCCCAAATAAGTGCTAAGAGGTGTCTGTCAATATTAAATTTGTTTGCAAAGTTACAGCACGTTAAGGCTGACATAAGCAGCAAGTGTAAAAATGGGATTAATCAAAGGATGATTTAGTACTCTGAAAGAAGAATATGAAACTCAGTCTGGATAAGTAATAGACAAGCAAAGAAAGACAAGACCATTTACAAGATGTTTTGAATTAATTTAATCTCCTCAGTAGGAGAGTGTAATGAATTTCTGTGAAAATAAAGTGCTTAGTTCACTGCAGTCAAATTAAGCCCAAAAGTAATCGTACACATCATATAAAATAGAATAAAAATGCTGAACCTATGAAAATACAGTGTAATCTTGCACTTATCTAAACAGAAAATCACACAGGAAAAAAACCCAGATTTCTGTCAATGTTTGTGTTGTGATCCAGCATAATTTTGCATAAGGGCCAGGGAGGTCCCATGGCAAGTAGCTGATTTTTGGGTCTGTTCCAAAGCTGCTGAAGTGAATGTGCTTAGTTTCACTGGCTCCGTTTGGCTTTGTGTGGACAGGTTGATTAGCAGAGTATTTGGGACAAAAAGCAGGCCATGGAGAATTCCACATCATAACCTTGTCTTTCACCTTGTTCTCTGTCCCCTGGTGCAGTGGTGCTGGGGAGGGAGGTGAGTGTGAGGAGCTCAAGTGCAGCTTTTCCTATGGCTGTTTATATCCCGTGTGCTGGATGGAACAGGACAGAACTGTGTGCCTCTAAACCTGAAATAGCTCTGCTAAACCTTCTTCCCCTTCTGCCTCACACCACATCCCCACCACAGAAGAGGTGATGCATTAAGTAAGGGGGAGGGATCAGGAGAAACCCTCCAGTCCATGCCAGGAGGATGAGGCAATTCCAGCTGCCTTGAATTTGCAGGCTCATTCTGACAGCTTTTCTGTCTCCATATTCCTATGAAGATGAGGCCAGAAAGGAGAAAGGTTTTCCTGCTGACACTACCTCTCTTTTCTTCTGCACTGCTGGGGGTATGGTGGTGGGAAGAGCTTTCTCTGCCTAAGATGTTAGTTTTGACCTCAATAAAACTAGCATCACTTGCAAAAAAACCCCACCCAAACTCCAAATACAATCCCCCAACCAAAAATCCCCAAGTCACAAGAGAGAACAACATGAGAAAAACACTAATTGCACATCTGTTCAACAGACTTTCGTGATAACTCAGCAACAGCTAATTGAAACTCCTGGATCATAAATATGCTTTCAGCCAAACTGGAGTTTACTTTCCCTGATGCTATCTCCTTTCAACTCCCCATTGCACTCTGAGGTTCTGGTGGTCAGGATTCCAACAATCTGTCACTAGATGGGAAAATTAGAAGTTGGGACCATTGAATTATAATGAGCCAAACCTCTGTTAATCTGCATCATCATCTCTCCATGGATTTCTGGGAGCTCTGTCACTTTGCATTAGCTGAGGACCTGGCCTTATGTAATTAGATGTTTTCACACTCGTGTGGAGATATGCCCTCCTCCGACAGCCTGGGTTAAGGCTCCTCGTGGTTTGAAAAGAGATACTCTCCTTCTTGGGAGCCAGCAGGGCACACCAGATCTGTGAATGTGCATATGTTTTCATGCGATTTCACTAAGTAATGAATTTAGGGTTTGTTTTTTGGGAATGGCAAAGTGCACTGGAAAGGGAGACTGGGAATCCTAGCACCTTTGAAGGGTCCTTGGTCTTGAATGGGCAGATGGGTTAGAGACAGAGCTCCAGGCACTTCTTGTCACACAAAGCTCACTGAGGCCCTTGTGGCTCCCTGTCTCTGGATTGCCATTCTGACGTAATTTTTGTGACATTTTCATGTTATTATGCAAGCCTGTAGAAATCATGACAAGACTGGGAAAACTGTTGAATAAATGCAATGCTAGTAATGTGAAATTAATCCGTGATGGATATACTTAGGTCTTTGAAGGATTTAGCTGCTTCTGGCAATTTTGTGTTCCTTTTGGGTGATTTGAAGAGGTGTTTGTTTTGACTTGTGGGTTTATGAAATATTTGTGCTTAGGTAACACTTTTATAGTGCACTTCCAGAATGAACTCCATGCAGTCTTTAACCCAAGGTTATAATTTTTGGAGTATTGAATCACTGCTTGCAAGTTCTACAGTAGATTCTAGCTATCCCACTGTGGGAAAGCATTGGGGTTTTTTCTCTTTTAATTTTATATTTGTTTATATTAAGACCACTTTTCACTGACGTCAGAGACCTATCAGGTCAAATCTAATCCTCTATATCTCACGGTGTGCTGGCTAGATTAGCCCTAATACTTGTGTTTTCTAGTCTGTGTGGAGGCAGCTTTCACCTTGTAATGATGACCTCCCTGGAAGTGGTTCTAGGGGATGGTTGAGCCTGTAGGTTCTCACTCCTCACCTTCAGAGAGCCAGGGACCCTGTCAGCATCCCTGCTTTGCTGAGGAATGTGGAGCAAATGGCCATCTTTGAAACTGCTGCCAAGAGCTGGTGAATTTGCTCCACCACAGCGAATGGGTTTGAATTCCAAAGCTGCACAGAGTATTTGGGAGTCTACCTCCCTCCCCTCTGGCTGCTGCTGGGCTGCTGGGCAGTTCTGCTCTCCTTTTCACGAGCTGGAAAGGCTTCCTTCACTGGGGAAAAATGCACTGTGGTTCCTGTGTTCTGGTTCACTCAGAGCAGTGAGATGACTGCCTGGGCTGCTGGGCAGTTCTGCTCTCCTTTTCACGAGCTGGAAAGGCTTTCTTCACCAGGGAAAAATGCACTGTGGATCCTGTGGAGCGGTGTAGTGACTGCCTCTGTGTGGGATTTGGGGGAGAGGAAGGGGTGTGTGAGAAGAAAGGCCAAAGGAAAGAGCAGTTGGAGACGGGGTGTGTGAGAAGAAAGGCCAAAAGAAAGAGCAGTTGGAATCTGATCAGTGTCAGCAGGGCAATATGCTGAGCACTGGCACTGGAGTGCTGAGATGGTGAGAGTACCTTGTGAGTGGCCCCCAGAAGGAAGGAGCAGAAAACACTGGCAATTCACAACAGAATCCTTGCTCAGTGAATATTCTCCTTTAATGGGTAGCTCTAGAAGGGACAATGAAGCAAGAAGTGATGTCCCCATTTATCCTCAGTGCAAGTTTGCAGGGCAGGGCTGGAATCTGACTCCATGGGAGAGCAAATGGAGGTTCCTGCACCCCCCAGCCCAGTGCACGTGTCAGTACAAGGTGAGTCAGGGCTGCCCAGAGGCACTGGGCAGATGGGAGCAGGGAGCTGGAGACACGTGCCCATATCACCAATCATGTGTCCTGGTGTGCTGCAGGACAGTCACCTCCAGAGCTGCTGTGATTGATTCCATGGGAAGGGTCACATCTCCAGCCCAGAAGGGACTGAAGCACCTCTCATCCTCACCTTGAATTTTCTTCTTTCTCTACTAACATTCTGCCAAAGTTGTTTTCGAGGAAATTTTTCTCCCAGCCTACTGTGCTGCCAGATCGGAGTAGTGTGAAATGCAAAAAACACATTGAAACCAACAGCACAAGTTCAGTTTTTTGGTTTGGGCTTTTGAGAATTTAAAAAAAGGATCCAGTGGCTCTGTTGCTGAGTCAGCACTGGTTGGATGTGATTTCTGAACGTGATTTCTGTGGTCAAACTTTACACAGAACATTGATGTTTAATGCACTAGTCAATTAAAGCATGCTTTATGCTAGAAATGATGTGGTAGCTTTGTGTGGCTTGCTTGGTATTGCCAAAATGGGTCAAAAGTATCAGGAGAAGGTTTGATCTCCCTGTTTACATAGTGTCATTTTGCTTGCTTTGTGGTTCATTGCTTTCTGCAGTGACTGGGGTATAGCCTAAGAGCAGGAAGCCTCTTCTCTCCTGTGTGACAAAAATAGCTGGTGCTCTCTCCTGCAGGTTTGATTAAAGTGGTTTTGGAGGTTCAGCTGTGCTGCACTGGAGTTGAGGGCTCTGCTGGACAGAGCTCCCCTCAGCAGGGCCCTGGCTGTCCTGGTGCCACCTGGTCAGCTGTGGCTGTCTCTGGCCAAACAGCCTCAGTGGCTGAATGACATTGGTGAAGTTTTCTGCAGAGCAGCCCAACAGAGCCAGTGGTGGCACAACTGTGGTGGTGCCAGGGAAAGAACCAGAGTTTGGGGCAGGACCTTTTAAACAGTTCTGTAGCCAGGTCTGTCCTGCCAGGGTGAGCCCTCCTGTCCTTGCACAGTGCAGGAGCCCCAGGAAGAGCTTCAGGAAGGCACCACCCTCTGCCATGGGAAGGTTTTTCACAGCGAAGCTCTGCACAATTTTAGATGCCTTCTGACATTTTAATCACACTGGCAAAAAAAGAGCTGTCCAGCTGGTTTTGTAAGATGTTCAATAATGAGATTTTCTTTAAAGCGGGTAAAAACGTTAGGAAGGTTTTAAGATTGTACTTTAAAGTGTAAGCTTGGTATATCTGTTCTTTTCCTAGGGGTGTTTTATTTGATTCTGGTATTAAACCAGGAGTTGGTCCAAAGCCCGTTAACATAAATGAAAAGAGTTTTATTGACTTTGATGGGATTTGGATCATGCTGCACTAATTAAATAGTAAAGTATCCATTAGTAGTGAAGAAAACAGAAGAGAGGAGAGCCAAATACTGTTGTGATGAGCCCTGTGAAGTTGAGTGAACTGCAGCCAAAGTCTCAGCATCTTTACAGATGAGCTTTTCCATATTTCTCTGCCTCAGTCCTTCTGACACAGATACCTGGTGGATTTTAAAGAGAACAGAGTATTTATAAAGATCCTTACATTTATCCTGCGTATTTGCAAGTTTTCATAGACATATTTAGTCAAGAAATATTACCTTATTCTAGGTAATAATAAGAAAAAAAATAGAAGTGAGGTGTGACAGAAGAAAAAGTTATGCTTTAAACAACATTGAAATCGGGTACTGATAATTTGCATTTACTTTGCCTGAGTATTCTTGTAAGATTCTTAAGGAAGAGACATTTACTAGATTCCAAAGAAAAGAGAAACAGCTTTTCACTGTTATTGATGTTGTAAGTAGAAGGTAAAATAAAACTTAATATCTTATATGTCTGGAAGATCTGCATAAAAAGTGGGTTTTATTTAAAGAATAAAATTAAAAAAGGCTGTTCTGGAATTGGCCAAAACCCAACCATGTACAGACAGCTTAAAAATACAGTAATAAATGTATTTATATGGGCCGCTGGATGGATGTTAAAAGGATCTGGCATTTAAAACTCAGAAATGCTGTTCCTCATTCCTCTTGCTGTGGCCCACCCCACTGTGCCTGGGTGGCAGCAGTGGCCCTGGAATTCAGTAGCCCACAGCCTGCTGAGACAGGAGGTCTGCACTCACAAAAAGCATTTACGGGAATTTCCCTGTGACAGTGGGATGGTTGGAAAACACCCCTCATTTGAAGCAAGCTGGGTGTGTTGGGATTCAGCTGTAACCATGTAAGCTGAGGTTTTCAGGACATGAGGAGCCCATCTGTGTTTGGCTGTCAGCTCTCCTTAGGTGTCTTTGACACCACAACCCTAAATGAGATGTTTGCTAAAAGCAACTTGCTGGCACTGTTTGCCTGCTGCTGCATTTACTGAAGGACAGTGCTCTTAAGCCAGTTCACAAGTTTTTTTTCCATTTCAGATACTTGTCATCAGATTTCCTAGCATCCTCTCTCTTAAACTTAGCAAAAAAGAGGTTTTCCCACCTTCACTGCTCAGGTATTTATGAAGAAATGATGTCTGCAATTTGGTTTAGATTTTTATTAAAGTTATCAGGCAAAAATGTTGAACATGCCATGCTGATACCATGACCCCATCTTCTGTGTTTATAAGTGTATCTTGGCATTCTACTTGCAAAAATCATGAGTTCTTGTCAGCTCCAGCTGCAGACTGGAGAGTAATTTAGGTTGAATTGTAGATTAGTCCATTTTTCAATTCTGTGATGGCTGAAATGCCCAAACAAATAAATGTCCTAGTAGACTGAAATTGTCTAGAATACTCAAAATAGGAAAAGATGAAAGGAGTCTGTCTGAGACCCAGCAGCTCAAATGCTCTTCTGTGCTTCCAAAAATAAAGTGTCAGAAGTAGAACCCTGTGTCCCCTTTTTATAAATCTTCTCTGTCAAATCTAATGGATAACTAATAGAAAGTTTTGAGAAGGAAAAACAAAAGGCTTTATGCTTTATGTAAGAAAGATTAAGTGGAGAGGGGCTTTTTTCCCCTTGAGTACATGGATATGCAGGAATTGTGGTTTAGAATCAGGCTTTTTGTGAGGCCTGCAGAGTAAAACTGATATTTGTGGAATTCAAAATTGTTCTTGTGCTTGTTGGGAGGGCAGGGAAGGAAGCAGAAGAGATTGGCATTGAAAGATGCCACTGCCCAGCAATACCCCAGAAGGGCAGGGGTCACCTTGCAGGTGACAGGTTGCAAACAGGGTCATAAAACAGGGCTCAGGAAACAACTGGGAACTGCCAGACTGCCCAAGGGTGCAATCCTGCTCTTTTCTGAGCAGTTCTGCTCCTATATTTGTTCTGTTGGCCAATGTGGGTACATGGGCAAGTAAGGTTTAACCTTTCAAAGAACATAACCATTCATTAAAGTGATTTAATTAATTATAAAAAGAAAATTAGATGGGAGACTCCAGCACATGGGAATATAGAGATGGATTTGCTTCAAAAGAAACTCTTGCAATATGAAATTACTTTTTGTTCTGAGACAAGGAAAATAATCCAAAATATAATGGAAATGCTTCCATTACATTTAGCTTTATTGTTTCTAAACAAAAATATTTCTGTCTAAGAACAAATGACAAACTGATTTTTCCCCATCCTAAACCTAATTTGGCAACCAACTAATTTGTTGGTCCAAGGTTGATTTTTAAAAAAATTCCTAATGTAAAATGTTGCCTTATGTTCCAGGCAATACTGCATGTGTTTCCATAGCAACCTCTTCTCATGTCTTGAACTTGTCAGCATCAACATATGACATTTTAACTATAAAGCATTTGCATGTACTGCTGCCTCTTTGGACATGAGTGAGATTTGCCAGAAACTGGGTTCTTGCAGGCAGTTGAAGTTAGGGAAAGGTGATGGACTCAGATATTCTTCGTACCTCCTGCTTGCTTACAAAGAATAAGGAAGTTTTTGACTTCTCACTGAACTCAGGCAATGGGACCCAGATTCCTGCTCCCAGCTCCAAGGTCAACAACTAACTCAAAGCCTGGCTTTTCCCCCAGGACTGTTTGTCATGGGTTCTGTGTCTGATTCTCTGCACTGTGTGTTTTTGGGCTGACTTTTCTCAGGTGCACCTGCTTCTCTGTTCTGTGCTCAGCAGAGTTGTTCTTGACCCTGGACACACACAGGCTTTGGACAGTGATGTTCACCAGATCTCCCTCTGTTGCTCTGATGCTTTTCATTTTAAATCCAGGGAATGCTAAGTGCTGGTTAAGTGCAGCCTAATCCAAGTGAGAGTGTATTTGCAAAACATTTATGAAATAAAAGAACTGAAGAAGGGGTACAGAAAAGCCCTGGTCAACTGGGAAGAAATAGAAGAGATAGTTTTCCAGTGAGCAGTAAAGAGAAATTGGTTTGACTAGCCAGATATAACTGTAAAACCTTCTCTAGGGGGGAGCACTAATATAATTGTATGATATGTGCTTTTACTGTCTTCCTTTTTCTGACTGTAGCATGGGCTGGCTGATGATTTGATCTTCTAAAATATGTATTTGCAGATATGGATGAGCTGCCAAAAATGTGACTAATACAAAAATGCCCATTGATCTCTTTTTAGAACCTGTATTAACACTGCTCTCTGGAAGATAATAATAATTTCTCAGTCTTTGTAGTATTTATACAGACACCTTCCTACAGGACAGATCCACTTTTCCAAAGAGAGAGGAACATTAGTATCAGCTTGGTGAGGCAGGTTTTGGTGTGTGTGTGTGGGGACTAGAGGGGTGGCTTCTGTGAGCAGCTGCTCAAATCTCCCCCCTGTCCCCCAGTGCCACTGGCTCCAAAAGGGACTTGCTGCTGGCCAAGGCTGAGCCCAGCAGTGATGGTGGTAGTGCCTCATAACATGTGTTAGAGGAAGGAAAAAGGCCTTGCAGCTGTGGTCAGAGGGGTGAGAATGTGTGAGAGCTGCAGCTCTGCAGACCCCAAGGTCAGTGCAGAGAAAGGGAGGAGGTGCTGGAGGTGCTGGAGCAGAGATTGCCCATGGTGGGGCTGATGTCCCCATGCAGCCCACGGAGGAACACGGTGGGGCAGAGATCCACCTGCAGCCCAAGGAGGAGCTCACAATGGAGCTGGGCAGGCGTGTGAAGAATCCTGAGGAGGAAGGAGCAGCACAGACAACGTGACCACAGCCCCCATTCCCCATCCCACTGCACCTTTGTGGGGAAGGAAGCAGAGAATTCAGGAGTGAAATTGAGCTTGGGAAGAACAGAGGGATGATGTGGAAGGTGTTTTTAAGATTTGGATTTTATTTCTCATTACTATACTGTGATTTGATTGGTAATAAATTAAATTAATTTTCCCCAAGTCGAGTTTTGCCTGTGGCAGTAATTGGTGAATGATCTCTCCCTGTCCTTATCTCTGCCTAGAGTATTTTGTTATATTTTATCTCCTCTGTCCATCTGAGGAGGGGAGTGATGGACTCGATTTGGTGGGAATCTGGCATCCAGCCAGTGGCCCCCCACCAAAATACCACTCCCCTGTTTTGGCTGTCAGTGTGTACTTGGATTTATCCTTCACACCATTACATAGGAGAGAGCTGATTTATGCAGCAGGACTTGTCATGGCCTTAAACCCTCACTGCAGTGTTACATCTGCTCATAAGAAGAAAAACAGGTCAATGGCTTGTTTTGCCTTGATTTATGACTTTATGACTTGAAGCTGGAGACTCCTTTTATTGATGACTCTGTGCATTCAAAAGATGTGGGTGTAGATTCCTTCCTCTCTCTTCACTAAAATAGATATCATGGTGATGTTTAACTCTTAGGAACCTGCTGAAGCATCCCCCATGCACTGCTCCTTACAGGGTGTCCCTGTGCCACTCACTGGCCCACAGGCACTCACAGATCCTGGGGAGCTGTGGTCCTCTGGTATTCATCAGAGGGGATGGTTCTTCCAGGTATGGAATAAACCTTTCCCTGTGAGACCTGGCAAGAGAAGTGACAGTGGAATGAACTTGAGTGATTTGTCTAGGACTGGGCATGAACTGTGCTGCCAAAGCAGAGCAGATACTGTTTGTGCTGAAGTAATAACTGCAACAAAAAACAGTTATAAAACCATCTGGGCACATATGTGTCAGCATGGGGCATGAGGAGCCCGTGTTCTGGGGTGATAACTCCATCAAGAGAGATGAGAAGTAGATGTTTGAATTTCTTGTGGACTTTCTTCATAACTGATCTGGTACAGTATGTTCTTGGGCCAGTGCTTTGATCTAGCTGGGATATAGCCAGAGGGAAAACAATTTTATACTTTTAGTTTGCTAATCAGGAAATGAGATAATTAATATAAAAAAAATTTTCTTTTTGGAAAAAAAAATTGAAGCCTTCTGGTTATTTTGCAGGTATTAATTTCCAGATAAAGAATTTCTGTTTTGCTTCCGAATCAGCCAAATCTTTAATACAAATAACATAAAGCTTGGTGTTTTCTGTGTTCCTTAAATGCAGTTTCAGAGAAGAAGGTGACCTTTCCTTCCTTTCAAAATACAGCTGCTCCTCTTGAAATTCTAGCTGTGTAAATACACTTGTTGCTCTCTTCTGTTAGTTTTTTGCATCTTTTGTTCACTGAAGTGCAAAACAATAAATGCCATCTTCAAATCCTCTTTGGAAGACTGGAAAAGTTCTGTTCTGTTGCTGAGGGAATTACTGAGTTTCAGTATTGTCTTTTTTTGCCCCTGGTTTGTAAGGAATGCTACCGTTTTCCAGGGTTGTTCTTACATGAACAGTTCTAAAGTGTTTGTCCCTTCCTTGATTCTCCCTCTGATTTTGTTCTCTTCTGCCCAAACTGAATACAGCATCACCCAGTGCCTTTGAGAGAAGGAAATTTGGGACTTCAGTGTCCCAACATTTGTGTCTGCTGCTCTTCTCCCTTGCTGGAGCTGTCACCCTCTGAGCTGCTGATGAGCCGCAGTTCCATGGGTTCCTTCTGCCTGGCAGCTCCCTCAAGGGTGCTGGTTCAGCTCCCCACAAAAGGAGAGGGTAAACTTGGGGAGACAGTTTTTGGATCATAAAGAGAAAGTGGAGGAAATGTGACAAATGCAGCCTCCTGCTTCAGTGGCTGTTTGATCTCCTTTTTTTAATCTTCCCCAGACCCATGTGTAGTAAAGCATCCCTCTCTTTCCCATTTGTAGGAAATTAGTGGAAGTGGCAATGCTGTTGTGGCTTGAGACAGGTCAGCTCAGCTGAGTCCAGCAAAAAGTGACTGCAGTATTATGTTACTTTCATAATGAAGTGGTTGCACCAGTTTTGAAATTGAGAATTATTCAATTATTTGGGACATTACAATTAAAAGCCAACAGATGAAAGTTAATTGAAGGATAATTTTCTTTTTTTCAGGCATCAGGGTAATGTTTTTTCTTTTGTATAACCTTTATTTTTACCTTCTGCATAGACCTTACCAAGTACATATTGCTCTTTCCTTTAGGAAAAAAAACCCAACCCTTCTTTTCAGTTTATGGTTTAAGATTTATGGAAAATACTGAAAAAGGGAGGTTTCTTGGAGTAGTCTGTGTATATCATTATATTTCAGTGTGCTTGAAACATTATACTGTATATTGGCCCAAGTACCACCTTGGCAAAAGACAATTGACTCTTTTTGTGGAACTCACACAAATGAGCATAAAACATTGAGGAAATGAAATTTGGGCTGAATAGTTTAGACTATTGTATATTCAAAATCCCTTAAATACTTATAAAATGGAATAAATTGGCAAATTATGCTAGTGCACCTCTAGAACATACGGGAAAAATGGGTAAAATAAGTAAATCTCTGTTACTTCCAGTACTTACAGGGAGCATAATGTCATTAAGAAAGGAAAATGCAAAACATGTGATAGCAGATGCCAGACAAACCACAGTGCTCTAGCTCTCACAGGAAGCCCCCTTTTCAAGCCCTACGTGGCCCTGGCCAAAGCATTCTTTTTGGACTGAGTTTTTCATTCCTGGTTTACGGCCAAAGGTAAATTCTCCTCTGTGTGGAAACTTTGAATAAAACCAATTCAATAATTTTTCGGATTCTCCCTCTCGTCAGGATTCCTGCCCCTTTCCCATTGCTGTGCCAATGCTGCAGCAGCTGTGAAGGCTCTGCCTTAGCTTCTTTTGGAGTGTTTTTGCATATGTTCACAAAAATATTGCTATGGTCCTTTGCCTTTTATTTCTAATATCACCAAGAATGTTTATGATGCTGCTGATTGATCTCTTGGACAACACAAACCACAAAATCACCTGAAGCTGTGCTGCAGCCAGCCCAAGAAAGTAGCTGACACCCAGACCAACCCTTTCAGAAAAACAGGAGTTTGAAACTTCCACTGATTCTCAAGGTTATGGTGGATTTTGAGTTTTTGTAGAGTTATATAGGGAACTAAAAAAGAAGTGTGGTACCTTGTGACACTTCCCCACTCACCTGAGCTCATGTCTTCGTTCTCTTGACCTCATGGGGTTTAAGTATCTAACTCACTGGGGCTGGGGCTTTGCAGACCCCACCTGCCTCTTTGGTGGGTGAATACCTTTGGATATGTAACCCCACACAGCTGAGCTTCTGAACTGTTGGCTTTTCTTGGTTCTCCTTCACAGGTTCCAGAGGAAGTAAAGTCATGTTCTGGGATTCACTGTTCTCTTCTGAATTTGGCCCCAACTCCTTCCAAAATGGATTGTTTAGGGGTTGTTTTTAATGCTTTAGAAACATATCTATATTTAAGTTGTCTATATCTGTCCTCTGCAATAGCAGTGGTGAGCATCACTGTTCTTAGGGAAAAAAGAAAAAGTGGAAGTGAGGACTTTGAGGTCACAAGAGCTCTTGGATGAGGCAATGTGAGCAGGCCAGGCAGGAGAAAGAGGAGCTAAAGCACATTTCTACTGTTATTTGAAGGTAATTTTCAGTTTCATTTGGTCTGGCTGGTGGAAAGACATTCACTCATGAACTTGCTTGGTTTTAAAGATTTCAGAGCTCTTTTCATTTGAGTGAAAATAATTTCATACCTTGGTGTTGTCATTCTGTTATAGGGACCTTCCCCTGCTCACTTCTGGCCTTGTGAACTTGGATTTTTCTAATCAGGCAAAAATGGTGGATGCAGAGTGGGTCAGTGTGGGATCCTTGATAGGCTTAAGTGTGTATGAAGCTGAATCTAAATGGTCAGTTACTTGCTGTGGCTTATTTAATTTCACTCAGTTTTTTTTCCCTGATGGTTTATAAAGTATTCATACCACGTTTTCCCTAATTGACTTAAGTTAGCTCTTCCTTTTCCAAAAGGAAATATGCCAAACTAAAAGGTTTCAAATGAAGATTGTGGTCACATTGTCATTTTTTCGTCATCTTGACTACAATATTTAGTAGTGGAAAAAGCTGCTGATAAAATTATTTGGTAAAGTGCTATCAGACGTTTAAGGAAGACAAAAGCCAAATGGAACTGTCAGGAGACAAATCTGGCCACTACAGCAGTTATATCTCATGCAAGTCTCAGCTGTAATCTGGGTTTCCATTCATTGAATAGCAGATAAGGAATAATCTCTTCTTAATGTAATAATGCAGGCATTTATATTTTTTTGAGAATGAAGACTTATGTTCTGAAAAAACAAATGCTATATTTCAATTTGGCTGGATATTTTGAAGCTTTTAATTAAGAAAGAAAGAGAGCTTTTTAATCTAAAGAAATAAATTTAGAGTTTCTACTTGAATACAGAGAGAGAAATTTACTGTTGCTTTTACTTTATTTAGTTTAAGTTTGTTTTTTTTTTTTTTTTTTAAGTGCTTGTGTGTCAAAGGCTGTAATTGGCTCCCGAGAAGGCCTTTTACTTGTGTTTCCCAGTCATGGATGTCTGCACTTATCTCATTCTTGGCATCCTCCCATTTCAAAGTAAGACGTGGCAGTAAAGTATTCTGATGCAGTGCCAAAGAGCAGATTGTTGTAGGGAAAAAAATTGTTCCTTATACGTTCTGCTGAACTCTTAAGCTTTTAAGGAATTGAACTTACCCATTTACCCTATAACATTCCAGGAGAGGTTAGTTGCCACCCAAATGGCAAGGTGCTCACGGGTGCTTTTGTGCAGAGCTCATATATTTGGGTGAGGAATAACTTTGTTCTGTGTCCTTTACGTGCTCCACTCCTGGAGCGTGGCTGGGCCGAGCTGGGAGCGGTCCCTGCAGGAAGCAGGGAGGTGTCTGCCATCACCTACCTGAGGTCTGCTCTGCTCAGGCTCCAAGGCAGCTGCTGGGCTGAGGAAGGTGGTCATGATGTAAGAAACACAGTGCAAGATTTGCTTTGTTTTTATTAATCTGGTATTTTTGGGGTTTTAGTGAATGATTTTTATGAGGTGGAAGTGGAAATGAATGAGGGTTAATGAGGGAGGAAAAACTGCTGATTTTAAACACGTGGTAAGTGTAGATCAGCCTCTCTTATAGCAGGGTTTTGCAGAAAATAAATCCTCTGCTAGTTTCCTGTGGGATGGATTAAGGCTTTAATTAATGATTTTGGATATAACTCTATTCCAATGTACTTCGTGTACCTGAGAATATGGAGCGTGGTTACAGAAAGGGAAGAACTACTCACATTAAACCTCCTGTGTGTTGATTCATAAATCCATGTGTATTAATCTGTGGGAATCTACTTTGGAAATGGAAGGGATCACACCATATTTTGGTGAAGTGTTAAGTCTGGGTTGGAACAGGAGAAAGTGCTGGAAAGTCTTGTAGCTGGGAAGAGGAGATGGCTTTGTCACGTGGACCATCAGCAGGGCTGGGTGAAATGGTGCAAGAGGGCAAAGTGTCTACAAAGAATTAAAACAGGAGATGGAGAACAGTATTTTTAATTATGTTTCATCTGAGGCACATGTTCATTGTCTCAAGACAGATTTTGAGATTTTGTCCATATTTGAACTGGAACAAGAGAACAGTTTTTTTCCAGTTTTGCATCTGACTTGCATCCAAAGCAGATTTGGATGGGTGCCCCACCTGAATTGTTAAGGACTTGGAAGAAATCTTTTAGTCTTGGCCTATTTCTGGTTAAAATACATTCTTCTGCAATGGAGCAAAAGTATTTTTTTAAATAAATGAAACAGACAGGAGGTGGATATAATCTCAAGAGATAAGGTTAAGATTTCAAACATCTTTTAAACTGATCTATTTTTGATAGGCAGATTACTAAGACTTGACTGTTGGGCAGATTTATTTAAACTCTCAGTAGTTTGTGCTATTGAGAAAACTGCACCATTAGTGCAGGGAAATGTGAGTTTGGGCACATTTGGGCACACAGCATTTGCCTTATTTACTTGAAAAATCTCACAGTGCACCCACTACACAAAATGGTTCTCCTGCTGATTATGTGCTTCCTGTTCTGTTAATTAGGATGTCACTGCTCTTCCGTATCTCATTTCTTACTGTAATTTCTTAATGAGTCAGTTGGAGTTTTTTAGGCATGGGAAATCTGGTGAACTGGCTAACGTTTTCCTCTGATATCTGTTTTGATATCAATTATGCTTCAGCTTCCAATTAAGCAGGTCAGGGTGCATTAGCAAGTCTCCAGTTCATGGCAAAATACTGCATAGAGAGATGGCATAAGACTAAATTCAAGATTATCCAAAGTAATTGGGACAGAAAATTATTTTGTTTGCCTTGCTGGAATTAGTCTGACTTATTGTTGAAATGCTGCCTGCCTTAGTTCAGTTCTTTCTGTAGTTCCAGGCAGAAGAAAGCCATTTGCAGCAGACTGTAATCTTTAATAAGGTTGTATTATGCAACTAAGTAAACCAGGGTGAGGAAAAACTGGAGCCTGAACTCCTTGAAAAAGTATGGACTGAAAATGCAAAAGAGATGAACTTGCAATTAAAATGCAAAAATTACACATGGTCTGTTGGAAAATAGGCTCTGATATTAAAGAATAGAATTAATGACTGAGGATATAATTTGGGAGAAGAAAAAAAGAAGTCCTCTATCACTGAGTTATTCATGTCCATGTTTTCTACCTTCTTTTCTAAATATTTCTAATAGCATCACAGGCAACGTTCCTCCTTGTCATATTGACTTGTAGGACAAGTGAAAACGATATCTGCTAAGCTTTATTAGAACATGTTAATTTGGCCAGGCTGTGTAGGATGTGCTTGGAATGTAACAATTTGCACACTAAGGAAAACGAGAATTTTTTCAAATTAAGTGATAAAATTTGGCAGCATTTCTGGATGGAAAATGTATGTTGAGTTGTATCTAGAATGAAAACATGACTTTTAATTTGAAAATATTGCTTTGCGCTTATCAGAGATTCTTCATACATCTGGTCATGATCAGAAATGATCAGGGAAAAAAAGTCTGAAAAGCAGTATATACCTTACACTGTAAATTCCAGAGTCTCCACTGTTTTTTTTTTTTTTTAAACTTATTTTTTGTGATTAGAATTCTCCAGGCTCAATCATGTGCATTAGTGTAATAATGGTATATATCTTTGTCTCAGGTTCTTTCAAAGTGAGAGAGCTCTTCCCCCTCCTCCCATATGAGAAATGAAATTTAAATCTATGTATATGAAGGGTTGCTCTATGCAGAGTTCCTGTTCCTCTCACTGTAGTGCAGCTCTTCAGACCTCGATCACTGATGTTGAGTGAGGCATTCCACAGTTGTCTCCAGGCTATGGACTGGATCCAAGAATTAGACAGTGAATTCTTTAGCTGCCATTTCATAGGTATTGATATATTTTTTTTGTGTGCCTTTTTGAAACCTGCCTTTTTGAAACCTGCTTTTAAAAACCTTATTATGCCCTAGGAAATCACTGGATGCTGTTCTACCAGATGTGCATTCACCAATTTCTCCTCTTTAAGATTCTGCCTTCCTGCACATCTGACAAAAAAAATCTCTGGACCACAGCTGTCATTTAGCACTTTGAAATCGAACCATCTTTCATTACAGTTGGTATTTCTGACCTTCAAGACTGAAATTCTGAACGTGCCCCCTTGTTGGCATTGGGTTTTATACTGTGCTCTAGGCAGTAATTTGCTGAAACACTCCTGTGCTTTCCAAAAGCCATTTTATAATTAAAAAAGTCTTCAACAGAGATAGCTGCAAGGAAAGTAGTATATACAGCAGACTCCTAAGGCTTCTGGCTATTTTTGGTATCAGGGAAAGGTTTTGGAAAAACTTTGATTCCTAAAGGCTTAAACAACAGCAATAAAAAGTGAGATAAAATTTGATGAAAAACTGATATAACTTATGAGAGCCAAGGCATTATTCTCCATAAAGGGAACCCTTCCTATAGATAGCACAAGTTGATGCTGTGTGTAATGTTCTGGTTACATTACACACGTGTCACAGCACTGCTTAATTTTCTTAAATGGTGGCATAGACTCTTCCCTATGTTCCTACTTAGCAGATGCTTGGCATTCTGATAACTGGTTTTCCTTGGTGTATCTTTTCTGTGTGTCTCACCCTGTGAGACAGGGTGGTGTTATTTTACTCAGGGATAAAGTACCTGAGGTGTTCTTAACCCTTTCTTTAAGTGACTTTGAATGAGAAGTGCTGCTTCAGGTGTGATATCAGGGCTGCAGTTTCCTTGGGTTGATGATACAGGCAGCTGCAGTCACTACTATGGCTAGTCCAGCTCTGCAATTTAAATGGAATGAAAGGAAGTTGAGTGTTTAAAATTAGGTCATTTTTAAGTGTTTAGTGAGGGATTTGAAGAGCCAAACTTAACACACAGATCTCAGTGTTCCAGTTTTAGTTTAACTAGTGGTGATGGTGTTTGTTTTGTTTTGTTTTCCCCACAAGATGCAAGAGGATTTTAAACCACTGCTACTTTTGTGAAGAGAGAAAAAAGGGGTGCTCAGGACACCAGCATGCATGCAGAAAAGAGAGCAGGGATGTGTACAAGGCTAAAAGTTGTTCTTTTCTTTAAGGATGAGCCATTCTGAACTTAAAAAGCTTCTTTTAATTTCTTAAGGCAAACTTTTGCTCAGATGGCAACGTTAAATTTCTTGTGCTAATCAAAATCTTCTATGTAGTTTCTTTTCCCTGGACTTTTTATGCCCTCCTAACTAAGAGGAGAAATTAAAAAGCATCTACTTGTTTACTCTGGTCCTGTCAGCTGAAATAAATGTCCCAATTTATCCCAAGCCTTGCTTACACTAAGGAAGTTCAGTTAGATGATGGTAAATGAACCTGGGTCATCGTTCATTAGTCTCTGTAGCTGGACACAGTGTTCTGCATTCTGCTCTACCTTTTTCCCCCCCTTATACTTTTATATTTAAATGCTCTTACTTGTTCAGGATGGGTGTTTTTACTCTGTCCCCTGAGGCCCCTTTTGAAAATAAGATGATGCATCTTAGCTTATTCTGTTAAACAAAACTGTGTGAATAAAATACAGATCCATGTCTTATGACAATAACTGACTGCCATGGTGGGGAACACAGGTCTCTCAGGACTCACACACTCCTTTACCTTCTCCTTTGATCTTGATGAAACAGATGAAAACTTCATCTTATTTTTAATTATCCATCCCTTGCTGTAGTTTGAAAGGAGATTTCAGAAAGGCTTTAAGTGATATTAAAAAGACCACCATGAGGCACTGCCAAATCCCTGTGTCCCTCCCCTTGCCAGGGGCCACATGGAGTATCTGTGCCAATAGCAGAAGGAGCTGGAGAGTCCCAGCTCAGAGACCTGCAGCAATGCATTGCTGGAGGTTGGTGCCGCAATTTCTTCTCCTCTCTCCTTTTGGCATATTTTGCTGTTTTCCTCCCAGAGGCTAGGTCTATCTCTTCTGTGATGATGATGCTTCCCATTATGTTAAGACTAATTTATGGCCAGGGCAGGGAGTTGTGGTGGCAGGCTTAGGCAGTGGGCTTGCTGTCCCAGATAATGCATTTGTGCCTAGAGCTGTTTTGATATATTCTCTTGCTTCCATTGTGATTACAAATGCTCCATCTCTTTTTTCAATGCTCCAAGCCTAAAATTTAAGAGAAATTCTGCCTGAAACTTAAGAGGAGATGATGAAAGAGGGAGGGATTATTTTCTCTCCACTTATCCATTTGTTTCTTGGCTTTATGTGAGGTTCTTCTTCTTTCTCCCCTGTTGTACTGAGATTTGCAGGCAGTTTCTCATCCTGGTTCTCCTCCTTTGATCCTCCTCCAAAATAAAAAAAGAATAACTCCCCTTCCCCTCAAAGACATGCTTTTTAAATGCTTATTTTTAATCCAGCCATAAGAACCTAATATATTTGTAAGGTTCACGAACTGAGATTTCACAACTTATTTTATTTAGCTATTTTATTATACCTGCCAAGATTTTAATCTTGAGATATTTTCCTTTGCTCCTGAATTTTGTAATAACTTCTGTCATGGCCAAATCACACATCCCAGTGCTGACATCCACTCTGTCCAGATTACTTGCCCTGCACCGAATGTACTCTGGTGTTTGGTGTCATTCTCCAGAGTGACATTGCTCTGTGCAATGGAAGTTTCCTTGTGACCTGCAACAGCTTCAGGAACTGGATTGACCAAAGCTGAAGATGAGCCTGGCTTTAATAGGAGAGCATCTGAAGGATAATGTTTACCATTTTCTTTAATTTGTAACTTCTCTGTTTAGCTCAGCTTACTGCGATGGAGCTTCAGTGGAAGCTACTCATGTTGGGAAAGGTTTGTGAACAGGCTGGAAGTGGTGTCTGGACTAAGGATAGGCTGCAGACACAGATAAATCTGTCTTGGATTTGGGGTTTGATTTGTTTTTAGAACTTAAGTTACAGTTTATTTTGTATGCCTACACTTTTTCACTGTGATAGAATATGTCTTTTATTGGTCTGCTTCGAGCAAGGTAAATCTGCATAAAGTTAAAATAGTAAGAACGTTGGTCAGATTATATTCCTAGTATTTCCAAAAATTATTTCCTTCCCCTTTACACCCCATAGGGAATTGATGCCAAGTGCTCTATGAAAAGAGCCTCAATTATTTAAGGATCTCAAAGAACTTAATGTAAATTAAGGATTTTTAAGAGCATGGAGTGGAAGGAACCTCCTGAGCTGCTGAGTGCCTTCTGCCGCTGGTGTGGGTGCCGCGCACGTGCGAGGTTGTCCCTTTTTCATCTCCATTTCACAAACCAGCAATCCGTGGCAATTACACAGATGGGTCAGTGGCAGGGCTAGCACAAAGCCAGGGTTTTGTCTTGCAGTTACACTACACTGCCCTCTAAACAGAATATTCACCAAGAGTAGAAGTGTCCACAGCAGTTCTGCCAGTTTCTACGATCACTGTGTGTTATGACCGTGAAGATTGCAAATAGCGTGGGACTATGCCAATAATTTTTTTACTGTAGATTTCTGAAGCAAATGGAATAATTCAATGGAAATTCATTTTGTGATGCATATATTAAACAATTTTATTCTGAAAATGGTCTTCGGTCTTTTACGATGGAGATATGAGAAGGTACAACTCATTGTTGTGCCCTGATGGGAACAGGCACTAACTCTGTTGTTTTCACTGAAATTGTTACATGAACACAAGGAGCCTAAGGGCCCATTTTACAATCTGGTGTCTGTTTAGGAAGCTGGTTGAACTAGAGGATAGAGTTCTGTCTCATAGACATGTAGCCACAAGTCATTATGAGCTTCCTGCTAATTCAGAAACTGCAGGAACAGAATCGCGCTGCTCCCAGGGCTGTGTTGATTTTGCAACCACTGTGCATTGCAGGAGTCTAAGAGAAAGAGAAGTTTCCCTACATGTAGCTCATTGTTAGGAAAATAGCAAAGAATAAATGTCCAAAGGCAATGGAATTGTTGACACACATCATTGAAAATTGCAGATAATGAAAGTGAACATGCAGTAGTAGTGGCTGCCTGGTGGCCTTCCCATCCAAGAGTGTACCTCTTAGTTGGGAGGCTGGGGATAGTTAGTAAGTTTAAGTGCAAAAGAGGGAGGATATGAGAATCTTTTGTTCATTACTAGAGCTTTTGGAAAACAGCTGAAAATGGTAATAAATTTTTGCAATGCATTTAGTAAGTAACTTTTGTGATCAACTTCTTTTTTGCAGCTAACTTACCAGCAAATGCTCTTTTAACAGCAGTCCAGACTATTGTTAGTTCCTGAAGGATTCTCACCCTAATTTGTGGCTTCAAGTAGATTGCTAACCTCTCAGCACAACACTTGAGTAACATGGACCAGGCCACAGGAATTTCCTTAGTCTCCAAAGGTATGAATGTTGACATTGGATCTGATTTTAGGAAGTGTGAAGCATTCCAAAATCCCAAAGATATTAATACAAAAAATATGGAACAAAATTCTCTTTCTGTTCGAGGAGTGTGGAGCTGATTGGCAATGGGACTGGGAAGCAGAGGGCAGGATTTTCAGTTCAGATCTTAAAATACCTGTGAATAAGACAGAAGTGGTACTGAGGAATGAAAATGTTTGGTGTAGTCAGCAGGTAGAAAGATATGAGGAGAATTAAAAACTCTGCAGGGTGTTTGCCCTTTTCTTTGTGGAAGGGTTATGCAGTTAATTTTACAGAGTGGTTTGAAACTGTTGTGGTTTCATTCATCTGCACTTGGGATTATGTGGGGAAAAGGAGTCAAAATTGTTGGCCCTTAAAAACCCAGGAAAAAATGTCTTCTCAATATGAAGATGTTTATTGATATAAAAGTGTTTGTGAAGTGTATGTGTCAGAATTATGATGTGTAGTGTAACTGCTAATGCATACATACAAATACTGTAGTGAGCTAGTGGCATTATAAATTCTGGAGCACTTAACAATGAATTATCCCAGTGACCTAAATAATTTTCTGTCAGAATGTTTTTCTCCTTTTGCATTTTCAAATTGTCTGTAGTAAATCTTTCATGTGTTTCACTGAGATTTATTCTTAAATCCTCACACTATTTACCCCTTAAGGTTGAAAGCTTGAATTTAAGATAAGCAGCCATATAAAAATGCATGTTTCTCTTCCAGACAAGCAAACTACTTCTAACACTTACCTGACTTTACAGGGAAGGATGTGGGGGACATGAGGCTTTGCCATTTAGGCTCCATTAAACATATACACTTAGTGCTATAAACAGGATGCTTAATGTTGTGCTCACTCCTTGCAATTGTTGTGACTTGGCAGGTGTATTTGATGGAGTCCTTGGAGCTGCAGCCTTGTCAGCAAGCATGTGTGAAAAATAACTGGTTGGAATTGCAATACAAATGGGAATTGTGAAATAAACTCATTGTGGTATGCTGGAATTACTGGCCTATAATTAAATATTCTATTAAAATACGCACTTTACTTGGGGTAGCCAGGGTCACAGACAGGGACAAATTTCATATGCATAAAATATTCCATTAATCAAGCAAAGAATTAAGGAATAAGGACTATTCTTAAACAGTCAGTATTTGGTTTCAAAACAAAGGGGAATATTAAGATTTATCTGCTTTCCTGACAAGCGTGAAATTCACTAATCCCTTTGAAGAACTGAAAAACCTGCCATATCACAGTCTTGTGAGCACAGTTTATAGATACCATTACTGCTAGCAGTTGTTTTGCAGAGAATTTGGGCAGAACTTGCTCTAGGAGAGGTCCTACATGTCAAAGTACAAATGATTATGTGGCTTTATGATTACTTCTGTAACCTTTGATCCAGACAGCTCATGGGCTGAACACCAAGGCTTCTGCTCTCATTTTCTGGGTTTAAATCCTCCTGGGGATATGTTGCAGTAAAGCAAATTTAAAGCATTCTGGCTCAATCCTGCTGTTCCACCTCCAAATGCAGAATAATGTAAAAAAATAATAAAAAAGATATTTTTTTAGTTATTCACATTTGCTTTTTTTCTCTTGATGCTGAGTATACTTTTTGGCTGTATGAAGTTGTTGTTTAAAAGTTGTCATTGCTTTTTTATTTATTTATTTTTAAAAGCCCACTGAATGAATATGAATATATAAGTTTAAAGACAGGAACTGAAACTTGATCCTGTGGGCTTTGGATACACCAGGAGAGTGAATTTACTATTGCTTACAATTAAAATGGCAACAGATTTCAAAAACCTCAATAACTGATTTTACATCTGGGAGTCTGTTAGATTCCTTCTGTACCATATCCTGGTCCCATTGGGAACTGGAAGAATGTCCCAGAGCTCTGCTTTTTTAAGGGCCCAGCAGTGGACAGTGGCACTTCTCAGCCTGACAGCAAATATTTAGGAATTGTCAGGATTTTCTCCTGTGTTCTCATTTTTTTGCTGTGGATGGACAAGGCACAAAACATCCCACCATAATATGTGGTTTACATATTTAGTGAGGTAGAGAAAACCATCTTCTTTTGAGTAAGTGTTTCAGTTCCCATTGTGAGAATCCAGTCTGACAGGGTTTTGGCTGCTTTCAAGATCTGGAGTTTGGGGATTTTTGATTCTGATCTGTCCTGTTTTAAGCCTAAGATTTCCTTGTAAAATTTTGAGCAATAATGGTGTTTTAACCAGCAAAATCTGACTTAAGAGTGGAGGAGTTGAATGGCTTCATGCTTGGATATATCTCAGGAAAGACCACTAAGTTAGGCTCTGTGTCTAGGATTGTGGGGTTTTGTGAATGCACTGGAAGTGTCTTTTTCTCTCTGCAGTCCACCATCCATTGGGATCTGCAGTACATTTTGCAGAGGGTCACAACAGCACTAAACCCAGCAAGCCTATGAGTAGGAAGATAATTTCTCTCTCATCTGATGTCCTGTTTCCCTAGAAATTGTTAGATGTATGCATTGGAAAATATATTGATAATAATGGTAAAACAAAAATTAATAACCACCTCAGCTTTCACCGAATACTAAAATAAGTATTCTGTGCTTTCCACAGTCTTTGCTCGTTGGAATTGATTTTCTGCTGGAGCGTGCCTGCTGTGCAGCACTGGAATGAATTCCTGTAGTTTTACAAATTGGCTAGATTAGAAGGTCTGGCTTTACATGTCAGGAGTGGTTGTCAGATTCTCCAGATAAATGGGGTACTGCTTGTCTCAGGATTTTGGCTGGTTCTTAAGGCATGAGTGTATGGGGTTTTGGGGCTTTTTTCTTTCTTTCTTTTACTTTCAGACTTTCATGGAAATGTCTAGAATCTATCAGGGATTGCAAGTGATAGCTGGACACTCAGAGGCCTGGAATGCTTTGGCTGCAGCTTGTGCAGCTACTAAGAGCTTTCAAGTGATGAGATGTTGAGACTCAAACCAAAGCAGGAACTCGTAGGAGTGTCAGTGCTGACTTTTGTGGAAGATGGATGGGAGAACTCTTCCTCTTGTACCATCAGAAGGGCACACCACAAGGTCTTCATGAAACAGCATTCCTGTCCTTATCCTCTCCTACTCAGTAATCTCATGAATATGGCATTCTCCTTCAGAAGGACCAGACAAGCTTAAAAGTGGTAAAATTGTAGAGTAGGCTTCCCTTTCCAATTACCAATTTCCCCTTGCCATCCCATGGAAACACTTCCATATGAACTCTGGGCTCTGGGAATGGATGGAGAGAGATGGTTGTAGCCTGTGTCTCCCTCATGGATTTCTGCAGTCTGGGCTGCCTCAGAAATAAAGCACCTTTGTTTTTGTCTTGAGTTGTCTTCTGCCAATTCAGTGTAGCTACAAAAGGGAGACAACTAAAATAATATAGGTGGTCTGTATTAAAAGATAGAAAGGGGAAAATAGAAAATAAATAATTTGTTGTCTCACAGCTGGAATATTTCCTCAGAGAGCTACCTGGAAACTTCTGAGGGGATTTCCCAGTAGTGTCTGGGGATGTGTTCAGACATGGTTGGAAACCAGAGGCTTGAAAGTAGGGCTGAGGGAAGCGTGTCAGTGCTCTTGGAAGTACCTTCAGTCTCAGAGTTGACCAAGGCAGCAAACAAATTAAAAGGGATGGGTAGGATCAGGTCCCAGAGCTGGGCACAGGATGTAGTTAGTGAGCCTCCACTGATCGTGCCTAGGACAATTATAGAACAGTTTTATAATGTTCAATGTTTGATGCTCTGTATCTTCAAACTCCCCATTTTTCTCATTTGCTGTAAATAAGTTTTGTACATGCCAAGATTGTCAGATAAATGCCTGCTTGTTTCAGCCAAACATGTATTTAGCTGACTTCTAAGCCATTTTGTTCAAATGAGGGCACATTCATGGAATGAATCATAGAATGGTTTGGGTTGGAAGGGACCTTAGAGATCATCTAGTTCCAACCCCCTGCCATAGCAAGGACAATTGCCATTTATATTTATACTTACAAACATTGCCATTTATATTCTCAAATTGAGAAGATGATTGTGAAACCTGATTCCAATTTAACTCAGTCCATGACTAAGTTTTCAGGACAGAGAATATTCTTCATACTATGTGTAAAATGATCTCTATGTTTTCAGCGTTGTGTAAAAGCTGCTAATAATAATTCAGAGAAGCTTTTGAAAAGAAGTTCTGAATCAAGTGTAAACAAACTGTAAGGGAATACCAATTTCCTGGAGCAGCTTTTACCATTTTTAGGTTCCCATCTTATGTAAAGACTTAAAATATGCAATGATTTAATATAAACAGACATAAATACACAGAAGTTGGATACAAACTGCAACATGAATTTGGAGTATGTGAGTATTATTTTGTAACTTAGTGTGTTGTGCAGAATGAAAAAGATGTTTCGGTTGTACTCTGAACTGTGGAAAGCAGCAGAGTGAAGTTCTGAGCTGCTAAATCCAACCTGGAGTCCTTCTGAACTCAATTTAGGTCTGTGGCCCTTGAGTCAAAGGTGTGATTGCAGCTTGTGTAGACCACATGCAGTTGCTGAGACAGCAAGAGCTTGAAGGAGAGGCTACAACCCCGCCAAAACCCATGTAACTGCAGGCTCCCTCATCTCAAAAAGACTGATGAGCCTGAGCTGAGCTTCATGGTGAAATGAATACCCAAGGAACCTGTTTTAAACTTGCATGAGCTGCAGGCACTGTGTTAGGAGACAGACGGATAATCTGTAGAGGGAGGTTCATGTGCTAAATCCAATTGCTCAGAAAATGAGATTTGGTGAAAAATCCCCAGATTTGTTGTTTAATTTCTCATCATATTTGGGTTTATATCTGCCACCTCCCCTGAGCTTTTAAGATTGTGTTAAAGTTCAAACATTTCTCTGCAACCACAACAGTTCGAGCTGTTTTGTTTTAAATGCGGGGAGAGAATCGCAGGGAGTTATGCTCCTGCCAGAGCAGGCTCTGAAAGAAACCCCTGCTGGTATCATAACAACAGTGATAAAATTGTGAAATGAGTTCTTTCCTCTAAGCATGAATTGCTTGAACTTTACAGTGGTAGAAAACAGACTTCACTGGGATAGCAGGAACTGTGGTTGTGTGAGGATAAACCACTAATTTTGCTGTCTGTCACTTTTCATCAACAATAGTGTTCTGTCACCTTGAATTATAACTTGCCAATCTTATATTCGGATTGGAGTTTAACTTTGAATTGAGACTAAACCTTTAGATGGGACGTCTGTGATAAGTTTGCAGGAGGTGTGATGTGTAATACCAAAATAATATAAAACAAAGCTATGGAGTATGGTACTATTACAGAACTGAGAATGTAGAGAAGAGCAGCCAGTGAATTGCAGTGGTAATTTCCACAAAACTCCTCCTCATCTGAGTCTCTGGAGGACCAGGTTGTTTTTATGGCAGTGTGGGAACCAAATGAAGCTGTTCTTGGGCCCCAAACTGTTCTTGAATGGGGGCTGTGATGGACCTGTCTCCAAGGGCAGTTCAAAGAGCGTTGCAAAGGACAGAACAATTCCAGGGGAGGAGAGATGGAAAGCAATACTGAGATATCAAGATCTATAAAATCATGAGTGAGCAGAAGAAGGTCCCATGTCTCTTCCTGTGTAACAACTAAGAGACATCAAGTACAACTTAGGGAAAGCAGTTTCAGACAAGTACAAGGAAGTCAGCTCAGCACAATAAAGCCATGGAACTATTTGCTGAGTGATACTGTAGATGGTAAAGTGCTACAAGAGTTCAAAAAATCATCAGAGATTCACAGAAGGAAAACTGATTAAGGGCTGGGAAGTATCCATTCACCAGCACTGCTGCAGGAAATCCTAGACTAGCACTTTGCTGGAAGTAGGAGGTATATTCTGGAGAAAATCACTGGCTTGCAAGGTTGCAGGAGGTATGATGTTTAATACCATTTAGTCTTACATAATTCCTTAGGAAGGAGTTACAGGACACCTTTGGAAACAGGATATTGAACTTTTATTTGGGAGTCTCAGACTACTGAGAATATCTGTTCTTATTGCAGCTGGGGATCCTTGGGGCTTCACAGGCAATCAGTAGGCTCAGAAACACTGCTGTCATATCTTTATCATCCTCTAGACCGAAAAACTCTGTGTCTGTCTTGGCCCAGTGAGGACAGACATTTGCTCTTATGCATCATATATTATGACAAAAACCTTCACATTTCTCCATAATTCCAGCAGCACATCTCATTATTGCAGTTAGGAGTAGTTTGGAGCTTTGCTGTTAATAGAGTTCTCATAGCTTTCCTATATTATATTGTCCAAATATCCCATCAGTCTCCATGTATTAAATTCTCAGTTTCTTATTATGATACTTCTCTTCTGTTAGCTGACATCAAAGCTTTTCAGACACTGGAGAAATTGTTTTCTTTTTCTAACTCACCATTTGCCTTTGCAGTATGGGGTTTGTGTTCATTGTGATATTTTTAAGGTATTTTCTTGGCAAAATGACTGATTTGCAAGAAGTTGAGAAGATTCAGAAAAGCCCAAGATGGGAAATTAAGTTTGACTCAATTTCTTGGCAAAATGAAAATGCATTTCCCCATTCTTTCCACTTAACATGGCAAAATTTCAGCCTATTCCCAAGCTATCAACATTCTTGGGTCTTTCAGTGGCTGCAAATCCATTTCTCACGATCCATGTTGTTGGGACAGGGCAAGAAGTGACCATGTAGACTGCTCCATCCCATGCTTTTATTGCTGCTCTGACTAATGGGTGTTCAGAGACCCCTTGCTAATGGGATGTTTTGCTTACTCATAAAATTTCATCAATGCCAATTTCTGAAGGAATGCCTTGGTCTACGTGCAGCGTTGAACCCAGAGGCAGGAATTTGGCAGGCTTTATAATAAGTCTGAATATTGAGAATTGTTATGTCTTCCTCACCAATGTGTCTAAATAATGGTTCATAATTAACTCTGGCAATCTCTTGTCCAAGCAAAATCCGTCATTTTGTAACTCTCTGGGGCTTTTGCCAGCTTTCCCACGAGGAGTGTTTGGGCTGTGTGTGAAGAGGTTGCAAGGCCAGCTGAAACAGGCAGCAGATGATTCTTCCAATTAGTGTGGAGCGAGTGTGATGCCCGCCCTTGCTGGGAGTGTGCCTTTCCCACCCTGGCAGTGGGGCAGTCATCAGTCCCTCTTTGTAGTGGGTAGCACTTGGCCTCAGGGGAAAACAAAGCCATCAGGCTCTTCAGAGCTTACTGGTTTATTGTGGCACGAATGAGGCTTGAAAATTCAGTGGAGGTGGATTTGAATATTCCCCTTGAGGAAAACAGATGCAATTCCCAACATGGTAAGAATTTGCTTTCCATCTTTCTTACCATCTTGTGGTCACCCTGTAGACTACTTGACAGCTGTAGAGGACTTTTATTCTAGCCCTTCTGTTGGGAATGAAGTGGGTAAGATCACTCACCATTCTTCAGGAGAAACACAGGCATTGTATTTCAGGACATTGGCCTCAGACAGAGAAGATAGTGCCTGTTTCCTTGGAGGGCTCACAATAGCCATGCATGTCCATCTGGTCTGCATTTTTACCAGGCTTGCTCCTGCAAAACAAAGTTACCACATGTCTTTAGAAGGATGGACTGAGAAAAAGATCTTAGAGTTTCTATCTCCATTCCCAGAAATCACCATTACAGGAAAGTGTTGGACTCAAGTGCTGACTCGGGATGGAAAATCCCATGTGCAAAGGATTTGTGAGTCACATGGAATTTACACGTCACTTGCAGAACTCAAAGCTTGGAAAGGACTAATCTCCTATTAATTTATGTAAACAGGAAGCTGTGTTTGGCCATTTGGATGTTCTTAAGCTGCACACTTTACCCTTTTAAAATTTAGATTGCCCTAGAGAATAGCAGTGTCCTGTCAGCATGCCAGTCCTGCTTTGTATTTCATACCTGTACGTTGGCTCTGCCTGCATACCTAATTCCCCTGCCCAGGTTTGCATTATTTTATCTTTCAACTGGAAAACTACGTACATCTGTAAAAACAGAGTGTAATATATGGCAGTGGTCTGCTACTGTATTCATTTGAATTAATGTCCCTTAAAGTGCAAAGGCTGCAGAATTCATACATTGCAGGATGGCAGAACTTTGTGCATTTTAAGACAACAAATCCTGTTTTTGTAAGGGCTGATGTATAACTTGTACCAGGTTCATTTAATTTTGGTGGTGTAATGAGAGAAAAAGTGGTAGCAAAAACTTAGATTGTCAGTCTGAATTCACAGACTGTACAATCTTGTTTTTGTTGCCTTTCTACCAATGGGATTTCACTGTGTTCACATTCTTGATCCTGCTCTTCTTCCTTGAGGAAACACAGCTGTGGAGCAGGAGCCGTGATTGTATTGCAGTTCTGAGGAGGGCAGGGGGAATTGGTTTGCACTGGATGTAAATGTGATTGTGTTTCTGTCTGTCAGGAATAGACGTTTTATCATATCAGTTACCATCCGTTTTCCCATTAATCAGGTATTTCTGCCTTGAAAATGGCCAAAGCCAAAGGTCCCAGCCACAAGTACATGAAGATTAATAGCAGGTGTAAAGTCATCCCACTCTGAAGCTGTGAGTGGTCGCTTATTTTCCCTAAAATATGATGACTTATTTGGTGTAATAGACTTAAGACTTTTTTAACAATGCTTGAGCATTATTTATTTGAAGAACACAAAAATTTGGTCAAAACTCCCTACAATTGTGAAGTTAATGGGACTTAGCTAGAGCATCTCAAGTCTCTGCCAGAATGGTCTTTTCTGGCAGAGAAGTGAGTGTAGCTGCTGAATGTTCGTCTGGGTAGGATAAAGTTATGACAAACAAATTCCTCTTTCAGATGAGCATAATCCCCAGCACTTAGTGAGCTTTGATTTATGTGCATCAACTTTGTGGAACTAGTTGATTCATTTACTTCTGCTTTTTCTGCTCATCTTCCTGGCTTTGGAGCGTGATGCCTCTTTATCTATTAGGGAGCCTGCAAAGCGAGGATTTCTTTCCAAACTGCTTCAAGCACCTTAAACATGTCTCACATGCAGATCTCATCATCCACATTTTCCCCTTTCATATGTTTTGAGATCTGCTTTCCTTGTTGGTGCCCACAATCCTGTTTTTAAATCAGTTGCAGCAACATCTACGTACTGGAGTGGAGTGTCCTTTTTCTAAGTAATCTGGTTTACAAAAAATGCTGACACAGATATTGCTGATGGCTGAGAATGGGGTCAACTCAGCCCCTCACCTCTCTCCTCCTTGATCACAGCCTAGAGAGGCTTCTCTGGGTTAAAAGCCTTCCCCACCTGCTCCTTCACGTAGTGCAAAACTCATTTCCAGAGAGGAGATCAGAACTTTGATCTGTGAAGCTCCTCATGGAAACTCATTTTCTAATAATGATGTAAGTTGACTCCTACTTGCAGATGGTCTTTCCCTTTCCCTCTACACAAACAAAAATAAGCCACAGAGTGTGTTAATGCCCAGAGTAGGTGTGTGTTAGAGAGAACAGTGACAGTGGAGAGTATTGACCTGAAATTGTGAATCACAGGGCTGATGAACACCATGAGCAGAAGACTGTGATCCACATATGGGACCCAGTATGTAGTTTCCATTTACATGGTAATTTTGTTCTTTTTAGATCTATGTTTTTCTCCCCTCCTTTTGCTTCCTATCACTAACTTTTAAAATTCTTGGAAGAAGGGACAAACCATTTCCTTGGAGCCAACAGCAACACCATGGGGTTTTTCTTTTGGTTTTGGCAGTCTGCTAGCACTTTGGATTTTGATTTCCTTTACCTACTAGATATGTTTAAATATGTAGATATTAAAATAGCACAAAATGTATTTTGTCTGTTTCTGTTCATCTTTAAAACAATGTGCAGCTGTTGAACTGCACGAGTGTTCCTTTGCTGTGTTATTCTTGATGGATATGTTATTGCTGTGCCAGGCAGTGATCTCTGAGAATAGTGAGATGGGCTTTGTTCTCTCTCCTTTAAAGACATTACATTAATAAGAAATAATTCCAGGTATGCATGTGGTGAGAGAGAAACTTTGAGTTATGTTCTTGGCATGATCAATTTCCATCACCTTTATTTCCTGTGATATAAATTTCTCATTTCTAAAAATTCACTGGTGGCAGCTGCTTAACAAACCACTTGTGACATTTCACTTGAAACCCTGTTCTCCTCCTCACCACTCCATTCTTTTATTTTTGGACCTTTATGCCATTTACTGCAGGTTCTGCTTTCTCTCCCATTCTGCCTTTGCCTCTTTTCTTTCTTTCTTGCTTCCCTCTGGTGTTTTAAGTTGTGGGTCATCCCATTCCAACTTCCTTCTTGCTCACAGCAAACAGAGGATTTATCTTAAGTGTTTTTCATCTGCAGGTCATCTGACATTCCAAGGAAAATGTTTTCTGGGGTTTTAGGCTGGTACAGAGTGGACATGAGACGTCACCATCCAGCATTTTGAGTTATCAGATTACTCCTCCAGCACGTTAGTCATGTTTCTTGGATGCAAAGAGGAGGCTGTGGCTGCATAGGGTCAGGGTGGTGGTGTAGCAGAGGGAACACAGCTGTAGATCCACGAGGGTTAGTTGGAAATTTTTAGCCCATTTTCCCTCTGAAAAGAACACTTCCCTTCACCCTCTCAAGCCCTAAATTTGCTCAGAAATATCTATGTAAGATTTAGATTTTCCTTCAAAAATAAGAAGCAGCAACTTCATTGGGATTTCTGGAGAATTCAGACACTGCAAATGAGAGCAGAGGATTTGAGAGCAGAGTTAGTTTATTTAATGCTGACATATTTCTCAGAAAGGGAATGGGGACACCCTTTATAACCTGTCAAAGAGCCACTCTGCCTCTGCTGACCTTTCTCCATCCCCTGTGCATAGCAGCACCAGCACAGCAATGCCACAAAACCCTCCGCAGTGAGCACAGGCTTCCCCCTGTCACAGGAGCCTGGAGGGACAGAAGTTGCTCTGAGGTGCATCACTATCTGTCCTGGCTACTCCTGTTTATTGTCCTACAATGCAGAATTGTGATTCTTTTCCTGCTTTTGCATACTTCCATATTTACTTGAGCTGCCAACAGACCGTAGTCAACTTGGCTAAGATTGTGGGAAAGAGTGTAAATATTAGATTTGCATTGTGAATCTCCTTCCTTCAGTGCTGCCTGGCATGTGGGATCCCTGTGTGCCCTGAGCAGCATGTGCTCAGCCTCCCAGCAGAGCAGAGCTTCTCTGACATGTGGTCCTGTCCTCTGGTGTGGTGCTGCATTTGTTCTCAGGGCTGGGACTACAGCAGTGCTCTGTAATGTGCTGATCTGCAATTCCCTGACATATGCTGGTCACAATGATACATCAGGTTTTGGGAAAACAGCCCTTCTAATATACATGAGAGATAACCCACCAGATGACTGTTATGAGTGAGATCTGAGACATCTTATTTAACGTAATAGCAAACCAAATGGAGAAACCTTGCAGCAATGGCTGCCAGATTATCCTCTGTGGACCACAGCCTGGCTGTTTGGCCGATGATAAAACTGCATATTTTTGTATTTACTAATATGGGAGAAGTGAACTCTCCATGGTGAGTAATGCAGACAGCAGCAGCTCCAGTTCCTCTTCATTCATCACTGCCCTGTGCTCCCCAGCAGAGGTCAATGAGTGTGTTTAGTTTGTGTGTCGTAGGATTTAAGGTCATGAGTCACCAAAAGGTCTGTGATTGCATCCTGGCAGCGTGGACCAAGGGAGCTGCTGTTTCAGGAGCCTGTACCCTTCTCCTGCTCTTGGAGAGACCCAAGTGATGACCAAGTGAAGACCTTTCAGTGCAAAGGCAAGGTCAGGATGTGGAAAGTTTGCTCTCTTAGCCCGTGACTCACCTTACCTTAAGCATGTTCTTTCACATGGCAGGGGAACAGGCCTGTGACTGGGGCTTCATCCTGAGTTTCACAACATCCAACCACTGTCAGGAGACAGGCAACATCTTCTAAGTCTGCCCATGATTGTCTAGGAAGTAGGTCAGTAGGTCACGCCCCGATATCTTTAGTTTCTTTTTAAGGATAGCACTTGTAACCCAGGTGCTGGTGTGTCTTTTAAAATGCAGGTAAGAGAACTCATTCTGCATTTGTGTAAAATAGGAATTTCAGATGCAGAACAGTTGGTTCTAATGACCAATGTGTGTGTGCTTCCTTTCAGGGTTAAGTTTATTTTAATGAATATGGTATTGAGCTTTTCACAGTAGGGTTTAGTGAACAGATTGGAAACTCTGAAAAAGATATTAGAACTGGGTGAATAATTCATAAAGAGTAATTTATTTTATGAATGTCACCTCTTTCTGTTTTGAATTGCCTGGGAATAAAGCATGGCTTACTTGAATTTAGTTGTTAATTAAAATTATACACCAAATAATTTCTGTCAGTAATCCTACTTCATAACTCATTTACAAGAGTTTTGTTGTGAGCATTTGATGTTTAGAAGCTCATGTGTTACACTGAACACAGAAATTCCAGGATTTATTTTAATTGTTTTAGATTAGATTATCATAACTTGCTAAGGTTTGCTTTGTTGAAAGGATTGACTAAAATTCCAGAGTATTCTGATTCATAAGTTTATTGGAATATTGTAATATTTGCCAGAATTTCATTTTTCAGCCAGTTGTTCTGCCAAAAAATTATTTCATTACAAGACAGATGAAGCAATTACATTATTAAAAATAGACTGTCACATTTGTTTCTGTCTTCTACATACTTTGAAACTGAACTTCTGATTTTTGGAGTAACCAATACAAAGGCTCTCTCCATCATGACAATATGATCAGATTCTAGTGTTGACTTTTCGGGGGTAAGCTTGGAGAATAAAGAATTAGTTCCCTTCAACTATCTGCCTCATATTTTTTTATGAATCTTGTCAGCTAATGAAAACTATGTATCTTTACACTGGGAGCTAATGTAACACTGATGTGCAGAAATTGCTCCAAACTTCCTTGTACCCATTGTGACAGGCCTTATTAATACACCAGATTCCAATATACAAAATTAAAGGCATTAGACATGTACACTGCTGCTTATTTGACAAGGTGCTGTGCATTCCCTGTGCCAGGTTTGCTGGCTGCAAATGGCTCAGGCCATTGCACTGTGCTGGGCTGGGAAGTGAAGCTGACCTTGTCAAACATTCTGTTTTGCTGCCTCTCTTTCTAATCTGTCTCAGTGATCAAGTTGTCATTATAAATGCAATTTAAAATCCTGTAAGAACTTGAAGAAATGTGTATAATTTTCCCCAGCTGTCTGTTGCTTGAGGAGTCCCAAAAGTGCAACTTCAGGAAAGCCCAGGCTGGCAGCCCAGGCTCCTGGAATCAGCTGCTCCCCTGCCAGGTAGACACTTCTTGAAATAGCATTGCCCACAGGGATCGTTTGTCGCATTTGAATTGATAACTCTGGCAATCTGTTGTAACCTGTGCTGCTTTTTCATCATTTCTTGCATGGTTTTATGCCCTCAGCCCGACATGTGCCTCCCAGATGGAGTCAGCCCCTGGGGCTGTGTGCTTTGGATCCTGTGTTTTATGGTTGGACTCGATGATCTTAAAGGTATTTTCCAACCTAGATGATTCTATGATTTCAAGTGCAAACAGCAGCACTGCTCTTGGCTTGGGCACTCCCAAGCTGCTGTGTATTGGCAGATTGTAATTCGTTCTGATTACCTGGTGTTTACCCCACTCCTGGTTTGTTTTTTGTATCTAATCCTTGTGTGCAGGGCTGTAGTTTGATCATCAGCAATTTGTGGGTTATATATTTACACAATGCCTCTTTACTCCTGAGCGACTTCAAAGGAAATAAATGGTAATGCTGCATGTTCAATATTTGTTCTCCCTTTTCCACAGAGTCAGAGCAATATAATAGGATCTATTTAGCTTTTGTTCATTTGCTTTGCAGAATTCTTCCTCCTTTTTCTCTGATTCTGTAGGTGTCTACTATTGCTCTTAGCTGTAGATTGTACTGTGTAGGCTTTCACAGAGTAAACATACTGAAATCTGTACAGAAGATTCTTGGTTAATAATAGATGAGAGGAACATAACCTGTTTAGATTTGACATGATACATCCCTAAAATGAGTGTGTAGGGGAGGCACAATGTGCTGTTTAAAATGCATACCAAGACAACCCCCCCAAATATTTATATATTTTTTTCAGTGTGCAGTTCTTTATACTTGGGTCAAAGGAAAGAGGAAAACCAAATCCCAATAAACCTGTGTGTATTGTTAATGAGCATTAACTCACACAACTAAAAAGATGCAGAACAGACCAGTGGAGAACAAATGGAAAAAAAAATCAGCTTTGCACTGCGTGGAGGGATGTGCTTTTTTAAGCACTGTGTCCAAGGTCTGTGCTACAGCCTTATATACTGATATTAAGAGTGGCAACTATTCCAAGTTAGGCATTTCCAGTGAGAATTTAGAGTATGGTTAGTCCTTTCCTTGCTGAGAAGAGTTGGAGGCTCAGCCTGACTGTTCAGTGACACAGCACTTATGGGAGGGAAAGGTGACAGATGGAGAAGCTTGTTTCAAGGTTTCTCTATCCACGTGTTTTCCATATGAATCCAATGATTTGAAAAACCTTGTAGTCATGTTAGATAATGCAATCACATGGTCTGTGCTGTACTTACATTCTAATGTAATGATTTTTTTTCCCTCTGTGATATTCTCAGGGGCCTCTCAGTATCAGGCCTGGCTATTGTTTTAGATGTGCATGACAGGTACCTGGCTGATCTTTGCCTGTGTGCTTCACTGAAGAAAGATTAGGCTCAGGTTTGAAAGTTACTTTTTTATGCATAGAAATATTTTGTTATATTTCAGCTCTTACTAAAGTAGCATTAGTAAGTAGTTATGAATACCTGCATGTTAATTTTAGCAGTCTATAAAATTTATACAAGTACTGCTCTATAAAAAAATCTATAAATTCCCAAGTTTGCCTTTGCAGAGAGCAAAAACAAATTTGAAAGTAAGTGGGTCTTTCAGCAATTTCTCTCCTATGAATCACTTGTAAAATAGGAAACCCCTCTGTTTGCCCACACTTTCACTTGTGCCAAGTGTCTTGGTTGTTGCAGAGTCATGTGCAAGTCTTGGAGAAGAACAGAGTTCCAAAGCCCAGTTTCTGCCACCTCAATTTTATTGTTTTTGAGGTTTTGCTTTCATAGCCCCAGGAGCTGAGCACAGAGAGCTCTGGCCATAGTGAATGACATTGCTTTCTGAAAGGAGATGTTAAGGGGAGTTTTGAAGGTGTGATTTAGTTTATCCCATGAGATAGAAGCTATAAAAAAATGGTGTAGAAGTTGTATTAATGTTTGGTTTTTAATTGATTCCTTTCCAAGGAGGTTAAAAAGGAAGGAAATTTGAATAGCTGCTGAAAGGAGAACTCTGTTATCTACTTCTGTTACTCGAACTTTCCAAGGCTTGGCCAGTATTTATACATTTCTCTGCTGAGCTGTATTTTTGGCACCAAAATATTGGTTGTGGTTTGCATAATCATGTGTTACACTAGCTGCCTGCAAGAAAGCTGAAGTTATTCTTTTTTAAAAATGCAATTAATTTTAAAGCATTATGCTAATTTTAAAAAATCTCTACAAGATGTGAAAAAAAGCAAACTTTTGTTCACTCTTGAGGGATACATAAAGAGTCTTGGAGAGAGTCAAATAAAAAATAAGTTGTTTTCAGTTCCTCCGAGACTGAACTAAAATGACTTTTTTTCTTTTCTTCCAATAAACTATAAAAAAATCAGCATAAACTCTCTAAGAGAAACCTTTAAATCTTGTAGAAAAATGTTGGCCTTTACTACTCTGCTCTCATTTCTACCTCCTCTTTGCCCAAGGTAGGAAGTAGGTCCCAAAGTCTGTTTCTGTCAGAGCTATTGTAAGTGTCACTACCTTTAGTGACCAGTTACAAATACAACACACTTGTGAATGAATGTAGGAGTTGGTGAGTGGATGAAAAAGTTGATTCATACTGAAATAATTTGGTTCCCAGGAACAGAGTAATGTGTTTATAACTGAGGATGTGTTGATACATTTAAAGTTTTGTCTTTATTAGTACTGGCTGCTAAAGCAAAGATATCTCAAATGTAAAGCTTTGAGGAACACCAGTCCAATGTAAATCCAGGAGGAGTCTGATCTCTAGGAACACACAGGTCTTTTATTAATCCCTTTCTTCTACACAGGCTTTATTCCCCCCAAAGCAAGATCTCTGAGCTCATAACTTCCTTATGCTTCCTCTCTTCCTCCTCTAGGATTGTCTCCATGGGTTGAAAAATGACATCTCTCTCTCCATGGTAATTTATTATGTTTCTAATGGGCATTAGCCCAAATGGAAACCAAAAATGTGTATCTAAAAATTCCTTACTGAATTGAAGTGGCCTGAAATATTTCCCTGTGTCACTCTAAAAATGGATGGTGAGTTTGTGGAAGAGGAGGAAAGGCTCTTTCAAACACACCTCTGGTTGCTGATGTGATCAGTTGGAAGTGTGAACTCATCATCTTCTTTCTTTTGAGGCAGTTGTGCCCAGAAGAAATCTGGACCACTAAACTAGAGCTGGCCCTTTGTGCACACGAGAGCCCACCTGAGGAAGGAGGGGTCCTGTCTGTAGCACGATGTCACCTGGCCACAGCAGGCTGTTTAAAGACTGTTTCATCCATCACCAGGCACAACTTTCAGGGATGGCTTGCTCCCTGTGTCTGCCAGCACTGCAGAGCTCTTGGCAGGCCAGGGGTTAATTGTCACTGCTTGGCTCTGTTCAGAAGCTGTGTGATCCCAGCCTGCTGTCACGAGGCTACATGGCCTCTGGCTTTCCAAGATGGGACAGGTTCCTTCCACAAACTGTAATTCTGACTGATGGGAGGCTGCTTAAGAAGTTGAAATATGGTTAAAAATGACAGCACTTATCCTCAGGCTCTTCTGGGAGAGTCAGCATATCTTGTTCTTTTGTCCTCCTACTTCTCCCTACCTCCCCTTGCACTTTACTGCTTTCCCAAGGTTTGCTTTTCTTGAGGACCTGGGAGGAAGGTGCCTATTGGTGTTTGCTCCTTGTGCTGCCAGCTGGGAGATGCCATGTCTGTGCCCATCCATGCTGCCCTCAGGCCAGTTTGGGTCCAGGGGATCTGGAGAGTGCCTGGTCCTGCCCACTGCCTGCTGATGGGCACAGCATCCCTGCCCTTGGCTTGCAGAGACACAGCTCACCAAGCAGCTGTGAGCAGAGCAGAACAAAGCAACTGCATTGGTTCAGTTATTAAAGCAAATCTGAGTGTTGTGCCATCTGTTCTGCAGAGACACAAAACCCAGAGAGCTCTTTGGAAAAGGCAGAGAATATGTTCAGGATCTGTGGAAAAGATGGATGTGAAAATAAGATGCTGAGAATTAGTAGGAGCCTGGATAACATCAAAACAGACCAAATACAACAAAACAAACAAACACTTGAAGGAGCAAACACAACAAACAAAACTGACTTCAAGTGCAGGAAAACCCAACATTGATTGGATTTTTCGTCTTGTGTCTTCCCCACTGCCTTTCATATGTGTGGTAATTTTTTCCCCAGTGTTTCTACTCAGGAGAGCAGATCCAGAGGATATCTCACAGCTCAGAAATGCTGTGACAGTGCAGGAGCCCACAACACCTCACCCTGCCATGCCAACAAGAGGGCCTGGTCTCTCCTGGCTGATGAGAAGCCCCAGGTAGCTCAGGGTGACTGACACTGGCCACCCCAGCCTAGCACCACAACACCTCAGCCTGCCATGCCAACGAGAGGGCCTGGTCTCTCCTGGCTGATGAGAAGCCCCAGGTGGCTCAGGGTGACACTGGCCACCCCAGCCTAGCATTGGGCCCCCTGTGCCTGCTGCCAGCAGTCACAGCTGTGATCCAAAGCACAGCTGTGTGCCATTTCTCAAAAGCCAGGAAGGAGAATTGCAGACTGGGTGAAAAATGATAAAATCTGGAAAACTTTTAAAAACAACCTTAATAGTTTTGTTGAAATTCCTGCTTCCCCAGAGTTCAGATGAATCCCATGAAAGTCCAGTTGTGTGAAGCTCCTTGTTGCAGTGCTGTGGCCAGCCAGGGCTGGTGGCTGTGCTGGTGGTGGGAGGCAGAGAGGGTCATTGGTTGACCAACTCCTTGCAGCAGAGTAGAACAGGAACAGCAGGCAATGAGATATCCCACACGTCTCCTGCTTTTTAAACTGAGAGCCATGGAATGGTTGGAAGTGACTCTGATCCTGAGAGCTGCCTGAAGTGAGAGATTTTGCTGGTGGGAGTGACAAGGGCACCTTGTGGATCATGCTCTGGACTTGGTCTTCAGGACATTTGGTTTCCCATCTCTGCCACAGAGTTCCTGCATGTCCCTGGGCAAGTCAGCCAGCTTACCCTCCTCTCATTTCCCCAGTGAGGGATGGGGGATTGCTTTCCTCCAGCACGGTGCTGTGAGGTTCCGTGGAGTTGGCAGTTACCATAGAGATGAGGGACCTAAATAGAATTTGAAACCTGTTGAAGGAGAGCTGGAAACCTGACAGTGTTACCAAAAGAGCAGCTTGGCTTTGGCTGTGTTGTGTGGGGCAGCTACAACAGGTTGTAAAACTGTCACAGTAGGTGTAAGTCTTGTGAAACCCGGGTCATCTGGAACACTGACTTGAAAAAACAAAATGTAACTAGCACAAACTCAGCCCATAAATATGAAGCAATATCACTAGTTAAACAAATAAACTAAAAGAGATTTTCTCTTTAGGATCCTCTGGGCATTTTCATTTAATAAAATCTTTTGGTCTGGCAGGAGTCCAAAATCAAGAAGTCCAGACCTGCTTCTGTTCTTTCTGGGGCACCCGGGAGCTTCTGAGGCTCCTCACTGTTTGTATTAAAGGTCTTTAATTTGCTATAAAATGTCAGCTGGAGAATAAAAACTGTAGAGTTACTCTGTGATTTGTTTTAGGCAGAAGGAGATGGGGGAAAGAATATTTAATCTAATTGATAGTCTATTGTGAAATGAAGAGATGACTTTCAGGTAGTCCTTATTACACCATTAATTGTGTTTCTCTGTCCTTCTCATTCATGTTAAAACAAATATTTAATGTTTTCAGCCTCCCTGCTGAAATGAGGATGAGTTTGAGATCCTGGTCACTCCCATTCAACTTCTTTGAAACATGTCAGTTAGGTTGTATTTGCAGGCACCCTGCATCCCGTGTTTTCAGTGCAGTTATAGGACTGACTTGTGTAACAACAAAACAATGCCATCTGTCTTGTCTTTTTTTATCCCATATTTAAACTCTTTTTTTTTCTGTTTTGGTGCTGATTGAGTTTGTAGAGTGAAGTGAAAGGAAATATTTATTGAACTTGTTGCAATAGTTGTCATCCCTCACGTGAGTTGGAAGTAGCTAATTTAGGACTTGTGTGTAGGTTGGTTAAATGTTTCTAACAAAGAATTTTAGTTTTTTGTCAATGTTATCTTCCATTTGACACGTTCCTGTGCATTCGTTCCTTGATCTTTCTGAGTTCTGTCTCTAGGGCTCCTGATACTGCTATCTCTAACCTAAATTGTGTAGCTAGCAGCAAATTCAAAGCGGAAGTGCAAGGACTATGTTGACCTCCTTTGTAATTTTTCAAAAACGCTTGGAAATTTGTTGTGAAGCTCAGTGGCTGACTGGCCACATGGCCACAACTCAGTGTGTAAATTCACCTGTCTGGTCTGGGATAAGCATGGGTTGGTTGGAGCTCTGTTTTCTGGATGAGGGATGTTTCCTGGATGCCCCAGTGTCGCTGCTGGGCACCCTCAGCAGCACCCTTGGTGCCCTCAGCTGTTTTGCCCTGGACTGGATGTTTGGTCCTCTCTAGACAGGACTTAAAGACACAATGCAATAATTGACTTTAGAGTGAGTGGGGCTGTAGATACAGATTATCTGATAATTTGTTTTGAAAACTAATAATGATTTTTGCATTTATGGAGGTAGATAAGTGGCACCCTTACCAAAGTATTTCCTCTGACCCCTATTCCCAGCTGGTAGTTCTTCTAACTGTGCTTGGACAACTGATTTTGAAAAGTTTTTAAGCACTGTTGGTGACTCAAGAACTACAATTTTTTTTTTTTAATCTGTCCCTAGTAATCTAAATTAATAATGTCTGTTTAATTCTAAAACCATCCCGTGAGATTTTTAAAGGCAACTTTAAGGAAGAAAGCCATATAATTTTATAGTAGATGTGTAAATTATGGAAACCATCCCACCTCTTGAAGAACTTGCTTAATATCTTCTATAGTAATAGTATTGTCCAAATAAACACACACCAGTTGTAAACTTACCAGAATGTGTGGTGGTGCTAACCCAGCTCTGCTGGTGTGAATACATTAGCCCACTGACATATGGTGTGTAATTTGATTTCTAGTAGTTCTGAAAGATTTACAGGCTGACTTGTGCTTCTTGCTGTGCCTTTATTTTCCATACTCTCTTATGTTCCTTTACAGGCTCCATTTGACTCAATGTGTGTTGTGTCCAACTTCCAGCTACTTGAGTGCTGCTGGATATTAATTTTTTTTTTTAAACTGACACTTTTCTTTTAACTTTTGCCCAAGAGTAGAGGTGCTTTTCCAAAATAAAACATTATTACCAGCCTACCTTCTATTGCAACACTTGCTACCTTTTCAGCTTTCTACAGTTATTATCTAACTGTGGTTTTGTCCTTTAGAATTTTGTGTGTGATATTTAAAGTCATTTTGTGCTTCCTGGAGTATGGTGAAAAGTTTATGGTTGCTGGAGCCATAGTCAAAGCAAAAGAAGGAACATTCTTATTCTTCAATTCACTCAATATTAAATTGTTTTATTAGTAGCTGCAGCCTTGGAGGGAGGAGAGGAGAAAAATATCAGGAAAAACACAAATAGTGAAAACCATAAAAAATGGAGGTGATCAAAAAGAGGGAAAGAAAATTGCACGAGCCACACTGTTTGACCAGATGTGAGGCCTTACCTTGTTTTCAAAACCAGCCAGTAGCAGGTAATTGTCTTTGGTGTCTGAACCTAACTCATGTTTGATTTTGCTTTTCAAAGGATGTAGATCACCAGCTACTGTTGAGCTCCTTGAGTCTGTTTTGGACTCAGCTGATGTTCTTTATTATTTCCTCTGCAGAAGTCTGCTAAAATGTCTTTGTTATTGTGCAATGCCTAAACCTTGGTCCTTGAACTGTAGGTACTAGTGCAGTGTAAAAAATAAGGTGTTTAAAAATTTCTAAGGACAAGTTTTGAGCTGTTTTTTTGCATAAAACTGCCTATAATATTGCAGGCTAAAATTTCTTGTCAGAGTCTCTTTTTTTGTTTGTTTCCTGGTATGTCCAAGCTTTTCTCATCAGCAATTCTTATTCTTTTTATGCTTTCAGATCTTGGAGAGTTATCATATGCCTCCCTTCGTCTTTGTCACACAGACAAATAGTGCACATTAATTCTTTGATTTAATCCTTCTTAATAAGCCTGTTCCTCGAGGGATTAATTATTTTAGTTTTTGTACTGTATCTTGCACTTTGTTGACATCTTGTACTGGGAGCCTACAGCTGAGTGCAGTATAATATTGAAAGCTCATCTCTCATTAGGTTTTCATGCTCTCATTTCAAAAACTGCTTTCCAGGTCCATTTCTCCAATGCAGGGCAAGAGAAAGAAAGTTAAAATAAGCCTGGCTATAGGATGTGTAAATAAAAACAAGCCCCAGTTGCAGCAACCTTTTGTTACTTTTGTTTTCCTGCACCCTTATGGGCATCCTGTTAGAGTAAAGCTGGCATTTAGCAGAGAAGGACCATGTCTGATTTCCAAGCCACGAATCCAGACCTGTCCAAATCCAGGCTTTGGGTTATGAGCTTTTGCATGGAACAGTGTGAAGTGTGTGTGAGATAAGATGCTCTCTCCCAGCTGGCAGTTTTTACCTGCTGGGGGTCTTTCCTTGTGGTAGCTAATTTAAAATTACTTTAAATGCTGAGTTTTCACTCAGATTAATTTAATATGTTAAATTTTTTTTTTTCTTTTTTAATACAGTAAACCTTTTTCTGCAGTTTTTTGTGGTCTGGATCTTTTGATCTTGTTTACCATAGTAAAGCCCTGGACTCTGTTTCCTACCCATCAATGGATCTGTTCCACCCCTGCTGCAGACAATTTTTGGGAGGCTGCAGTGGTGCTTTGATAAAAAGTCTTTGGCCTGTCTTATATAGAATATGAGACTAAACTGCTTTAGTATTTACAAATCCATTTATAAATTCTGACTTTGAGACTTATGAACGTGACACCCATTGACTTAAGTGGGTGGTGATTTGTGCCTTAAGTAAATATATTTTTAAAAAGAAACTTGGGTAGCAATTGTCCCATTTTGTGAGAGTTTGAGCTGAAAACCTTTCCAGTTGGACTTGTTTCGTTTTCTTGCAGAAGGTCAATTAAGTTTTATTGCTGAGGGTAGGACTCAACTATGTGTTTTGTCCATGTCCTCAGAAATGCCTTATTTCAAATGCTTCTGTGTGTCAAAATTGGGAAAGTTAATCTTTTTGAATCTTGCTGTTAGCAAATTCATGGACTTGATATTCATGCTTTTCCTCCCTGAAAGATTAAAGTTGAGAAACTCTGTTTCAGGGCACTGCAATTACTATTCCCTGCTTGCAACAACAGCAATCAAGTTTACAATCCCCTGAGTCTGCAAGATCTGCCACATTTATCATTTTCATTCTTAACAGCTATTTAATAACTCACCTCTTTCCCACTCTGAATTACACATACCTGTGGGCATCAAGCCTAGAGAATTTCCAAAATATTCTTGCTTATGCATTATTTTAGTTAAAGGAGCTGATTATCTCTCAAAAGCTACACTACTGTAACATTTTTGCAGGTGGGCTCAATGGAGATGAGGCTGGTGGAGGTATCTGAAAGGTGGAAGCCAACATGGCAGAGGTGCCAGGCTGTTCCCTGTACAGCAGCTGCAGGGAGATCTGCTCTGAATTTGCCTGCTTCAGAGCCCTTTGCACTTTTGCAGGCTGTGCTCTGCAAAAGGAGTGTCTCTGGCAAATACTGAAAGATCTGGGTTTGTGTATTACCTAAACTTGTTGAAAGCGAGATTTATCTCTTGGGTTCTCTGAGGATTCATAGGTGAGTGGCTGCTAGGACAGGGCAGGTCCTGGGGGACAGAGGCAGGAGATTTACTGGAGGGAAGTGCTTGGGGCTGTGCCTGGTCTGCTGCTGCTGCTGGCCCTGGGCAGGCGCTGAGTGACAGAGGTGAGAATTTGGTAATTTTCTTGTAAAGGCAGAGGAGTTGAAAGCAGTGTTTTTAGCATTGCTCACTGGTGAAAGCCAGGCCCTTTGGCCAGGACCTTTGTCTTGAAATCTGTTGGCATTGCTTTGTGAAATCACTTTAATTGTGTCTGTTTTCTCGATGGTTCACTGAGAATGAGACACAGTCTGTCTCACTAGTGTGTCCCTAAAAAACCACAGAAAACCCTTTTGAGCTCCTGAAATGAATTATACCATAAAACTGCAAGATTTGGGTCCAAATTCCCATCTGCTATAAACTAATGCAGCTTTCATAACTTCAGGTTATATTGGCTCAGATTTGTCCCCCTGCTGTTATCAATCACACCTGCAATTGTGTAGTGACTAAGCTGGGCTCTGGGGACAAAATTTTATTTTTGGTAGCAGGGGAAGGAAGTCTGTAGATGCATGAATGGATGGATACCCATCCTCCCTTGAGCAACAAGGACTGTAGAAAGCAGCTTGTCATGAAAGAGCTCTTAGCAGCAATGATTCCTGTATGGTGCTATTCATTAGGAGATCTCAAAGTGCACTGAAAATGTGACCTTACCCCCATGCAGAGAATAAATGGGAGCCCTAAGGGACACACAGCTTCCATAGGGTGACCCAAAAGGCTCTGCCTCTCTGTGTAATTCTGGCTGTGTAATTCTCATGTGTACCAATAATTATTCACCCCTTAATTTTTTGAGAATATGTGAAAATAACATGACTTAACTGCAAACCATTTTGAAAAAAAAGCTGACAAAAGTATATATGATCAGTTAGAAACTTTCTTCCCCATCCAGTCTGGACCTGAATAGATCAGTGTAGATTGAGGGCAGCAGGAGAATGCGGCACAGTAAGTGCCAGTGTGTTCCAAATATTTGCCACAATTCCTTCAGTACCTCCTTTCACTGTAAAGGAGGATGAATTTGCAGCACTGCACAATTCTTCCTCTGCAATGCTTCACTAGTTGGAGGAATGTTCTCAAAGAATCACATGCAAATATGACATAAGAAGGTTTTGGGTTTTTTTTTTTTTTGCTTTATCTACATGAATTAAGCTGAATGGAAGTAAATTTCCAAACTCATATATTCCTGAATCAATATACTGTGTGATTGGGAATTAACACATTGCACAAGGGAAAATATAGAGAGATCCCACAAGGGCAGAGATGAGTTTGGAAGGTCTGTGCCATGTCCATAGCTCTGCCACAGACGCCCTGGGTGAACTCAGGCCAGCCACTGGAGCTCCTGGTGCACCAGGTCCATTCCATTGTAACTGAGCAAAGAGTATTTCTGTACTTGGCTTTCATGTTGGGAGGACTCATCTGTTATTGTGTGAAGAAGCATGTTCCTGTGGCTCTAAGACCCAGGGAAGCATCATGAAAGTAACATGTGGGATTTGCAAATTCCCTGCTCTGCTAGTTACGCTTTGGTCAAATGTAGAGAAATGTGTTTTTAGGTAAAAGCACATTGATATGAACATGGCATAAGACTTTGTCCAATATCTTGTCCTGAAAATACAAATATTTTCCCTTTCAAGTCATCTACAGAGTATTTTTGGCAACTCTACATTTAAATTCAAGTCTTTCTCAGATTCTCTGTGAATTGATTGTTGGGAGAATCACATATTGCCAGTTTCCATCTGGAGTGTTCACTGGCATTGCAGGGAGTGCAGCTCATAATCCAGGCGCTGAGGGTAAATATCAGATAGTTTGTACGTTGCTTTTGTCTCAAGAAAATAGCCCGTATTTCAAGACTGTATTTGGGATTTGTTCGTGTGCAGGTATGTAATTTGGCTAGTTACCTCTTTCAGAATCAAATATTCAAAAAAAATTAGATCTTTCTCTATTTACAGAAATGCTATTTCTAAGAGTTTCTGAAACACTGTTTTTCTAAGTTACTGATTTAATTAATTAACCAGTTATGTGGATTTAAAAAAAATATTAATTTCAGGTTTGTTCGCATTTAATTTTATCTTCCTATCTGTATCATGTGCTCAGAGATTGGGATGTAAATCTGTCAAAAATCTAAGTTTTTATGGCAATGAGAAGCTTTGTAAATCTGTACTAATGAGGAAGAAAATGAGCATTAATTAAACCCCTGGTTTCAGGATGGGCTGAGGCTCTGGAGTCCTGAAGCAGCCGCTGGATGGTTACTTCATTACAGCCCAGAACAAGGAGCTGTGATCTGAATGCAATGAGGAGACAATTAAGTCGCTCACCAAGTGCAGAGCCAGAGAGACATTTAATTATCCACAGGAGCTAACGCTCCAAAACCTGGAGTTTTCTGTAGATCTAAATATGCCAGGCAGTTTTTCTGTCAAATTAGGCTTCTGAAGAATGTCTTTAGAAATGCAGGAGGGGCTGGGGATGTTGAGGAGACGTGAGAAGAAACCTGCTGCTCAGCTGAGCTCTGTGTGTGGTGGCAAAGCTCAGGCAGGTCTCCTGGGCTGGAAAGGAGATCTCCATCGTGTGGGATGGGATTAGTGTCACTAGCCTGGGCAGAAAGCCCATGTGGCTGTGGCCATTGCCAGTACATGTAGATCCTGTGGTCCTTGAAAGCCTTGGGAGATCTCCAGGGATTTGCAGGAGCCCTGTTACCCCCAAAAGAGATTAGTGGAACTCTAGAACCCAACTCCATGTCATCCACAAATGGGGTCATTTGTGGCTTATCAGTGTAATTTGTGTCATAATTAGACAGGACATTCACTCTCAGTCTTCCTTGTGAATTTTTTCGGTGTGGCTTTCACTTCTAAATAACTGCCTTGCTAACCTTAGCAGAGGTTTTGATTCTCTGAACTGCCGTTTCCTTTTGATTAAGTGTTTTCTGCTCTAGTCTTTAATGCATATTAATGAGTGCCAAGCAGTGCTTGACTTGAGTAATTTGCAGCTGGGATCTAAAAGCCCTTGCAAGGAAGGCCTGGGGATGTCCCACTTGGGGAAATAGTGGAATATTGTAGGCTCTTTGCTACAATTTGGTACATTTCAAAGGCAAACACTTTTTCTATTAATTTATATTTTCATTAGTCACAGGACACAATCACAGCTGCCATCATCAATATTCCTATATTCAGCTTAGTTTCAAGCTAAAAGTCCCAGAAGAGGAGAGGAAGAGGTTAGAGCTTAGCAACTTTTCAGGAACTGGACTTCCTTTCCATGGAGATGAGCAATTCCATGCCTGGTATGGATTGCACAGTGTGTATGTGGCTGCAGAGTGGTCATGCAGGGTGATCACTGCTAACCCATAATGCCTGGAAGTACAACATTCCTGGGATGGGTGGGTGAGCAGTATAGGACAGAAAAACACTACAATAGCAGGTACTTTTAAGCTCTTAGCTTGTGAAAGCACCTGCTGTGATTCTGTTCAGAACTTTTGGGGGAATGGGCAGTTGAAAGGCTTAAAATCAGATCTTGTGGAGTAAATGCCCAGATGATGCCTGTGCAAGGATTTTCTGAAGCCCTTCCAGTCGAAGAAAAGGCACAGGTGTCCTCAAACAATACAGCATTTCTATCTTAGTCATCCAGAGGCATTCTGCAGGAAATTGCAGGAACTTGAATGCTCTCTGTTGTCATCACAAGCTTGGTGGTTGTCTGACAGTGGTCTTGGTGTGACAGGCTGGCACAGGGGTGATGGCAGCTGTGGAAAAGAACAGGACTGGTGAAGGGTGAAGGTGAAGGGTGTGGGCAAACCTCTGCTGCCTTGTTTGCTGCCCTATTGCTTGCTTGGCTGTGCCCAACACTGCTGTTGAGTTGATGACTAAAAGCAATCTCCCTTTCATGGTGGCTTTTTGAGGGTGTTCTGAGTAGAACCAGAAAAAAAATGCATTAGGCGATTCATCTTGAGCTTTTCATGTTCAAAGCATTTGACCAAAAAAAAACCCAAATCAGGCCTTGCAATTATCCTGCAAGACTGTTGTTATGCTGGTTCAGAGGTGGAGAAATGGAAGTAAAGAGGTTAAATGTCTTGCTCAAAGCAGTAAGGAAATGTGTGGTGGAGACTTTCAGGAGCCCCACATATTTCTTAATTAATCATTTATAGCTGTGGTCATATTATTAGGCAGATGACTTGAGATGTGGATTGTTGTAGGAACTCTGCCTTGCCATCTAAATGAATTTTCTTCTTAAAGTCTGAAACAGCCATTCTCATCCTTCTTATTTTGTTTTATTTCATGACAATATGTTGGCTAAATCAAAGACTGTGTAGGACATACAGTATGCAAAAATATAAAATTCTTTTACAGTTCAAACATACATTCTTTCCTAATAATTCTGATAAAAAATAATTGAGGGGTGTCTCAGCACTAAAAGAAAAGAGAAATTTCAGTGTAGTCCAAGATTAAAATGAGAAAAAGAACGTTCAGCCATGCAGCCAGGAGTTGGGCTTTGATGGTCCTTGGGGGCCCTTCCAACACAGGAGATTCTATGATTCTGTGTTTGAAGGTCAAATGCCTTTCTTTCCACACCCCTGCAGAAGTAGGGGGGATACTGCCATGGGGGTGTACAGAGTGATGTGATGTCCATCCAAGAAGCAGAGTGGGGAATGAGAGCACCTGATGTTGTCCTGCTCTTTGGCAGCTCCCAGGGCCACATCAATCTCCCAGCACAAAAAAAGGGCCAATACCAGGCACAATGATCTGCAGAAAATGTCAGTGTTTAAGCACTGTTTTATGTCTTGGGATCCAGCATTCTAATATCCCTTTCTGTTTAGTCTTACAGCCTGTCCCAGGGTGTCACCTTCATCTTCTCAGAGAGGAGAATTCACTCTGACCAACAGTTTTCATTTCCAAAAGGCCATCATACCCTGGAAGCTAAAGCTCACCTATAAGAGTTGTTCCTCTGTCCAATCAGTTCAACTACTGATTGCAGACCTTGTTTCTCTGTTCATTTTCTTAGAACATCTAAATTCCTCCAAACTCCCACCAGTACTCCCTGCTGCACACAGTGTACAGCAGCATTTCCCCCTGGATCCTGAATTATGGTCTGCATTCCAAACTATGTTCTGGCATTAGCTGCTTAGTTAATATTAGGCTTAATGTATCCAAAAATACATAAGAACACGTGCACAACCATGGTGCTTTTTTCACTTGCAAAAACCAAAATCACATATTTTTCACATGACAGTCAAGCTCTCAGTGTATTTCTCCCTGGTGTAGTATGGCATGTGCATCGTACCCTGTGCTGTTGAACTTGTAAATGCTTGTTCCTTCTTGATGTTTAGTTGTGCATTTATCATAAAAAGATTTCCAATTGCTGGATATAATATTTAATATCCAGAAGAACCGTGTATGTAATGTAGTTAGAATAACATTAAAAGGAGAGTAACATCAAGTCTGAATTTTTCACGTATTTCCCTTTACAGTAAAAGATCAGTTGCTGTCTCTTTGGGTTCAGCGCTTATTTTCTTGGTTGTCTTGGCTTTCTTGAGTTGCTGAGCCTGTCTCACCTTTTCTGTGTCTGATGTAGAATCTAAATTAGTTAAGAAGAAACAGGATTTCAAATTCAGTTTCCTCTATACAGGCAGGACGGCATCAGCTTAAATTGCTTTGATATAATTTTGCTTCTTTAATCCTTCCTCTCCAATCTGTTTTTGTATACATTATATATATGAATTCTGGGACTGGAAATCTTGCCTAATGTAAGTTAAGACATGACAAATGAACCTGACATTTTTCCAAGGAGGGAACCAGTGAACATACTGTATTTATAGCAGTAGGAATGTAGTTTGTTTCTTGTAGAAGAAAAATATGTGCTGTATGAGAACTTTGGTGCTGCAATATGATAAGTGTGTTTAGATGTGCTTGTTTTAAGTGAGGATACTGGGTTCAAAGGAGCCAAACTGGCTCCCCTGGAAGCTTGAGGCAAGGTTTCATTGAACACGGAATTTAGACTGCCAGAAGCTCAGATAGCAAGATGGAGAGTGTCACAGTGCAAGTTTGAAACTGCAGTGTCTCCAGGATCATCTCTGGGCAGAGTGGGCAAAAATGTGATGAAGGAGCTTCTGAAGGCTGGATCTGGACCAATTTAATTCGTGTTAATAGTAAGACTTTGTCTGCAAGCTGAGAGTTCAGTAGCTGAAGTCCTAAAACACAGATGTGCAAACATGCAGAAAAAATTGATTCAAGCCAACCATCTCTGCAAGTAGTTCTTGGCTGCTGTGACCTCCTGCAGTTGGGCAGGACTGCAAGAGGAGAAAAGCCCAGGTGATCCAGGTGCCCAAGTTGTTTCACCTGCATAAAGACGATGGAAAGTCCTTTTTTAAAGTTTTCAGTCTTTATGAGGGTTTCCTCTGAACACAATGAGAACTGCTTGGATGATGTTCCTTTGGCATGCTTTATAGAAGTGCAAATTTCTATTTTCATACCAGGGTATCTGGTCCAGTCTGAATAAGTTGGGTTATTTTTTAATAATGCACTACTGACACTCAAACTAGTTGTGGCTAATTCTTGAGAGGTTATTTTGTTGGCTTTTGTCACAGGGGAAATAATCACAAAGCTTAGCTGCCTGAAAGTAAGATGCAGTATTTTTCTATCTTGCTTTCGGACAGAAAGGCTGACTCTACAACTTTTGACTGTTGAAATGCACATCAGCTTATGGCAATGATCTGATCCTTTATTTAGCAGAAATAGTAAACACTGGGGTGGTCTGGGCCTGATGGATAGCTAAGGTCATAGTAACTTCCATTGTAGATGTTTTTTAATGGAGAGGGTGGTTTCCTAGACAGATTCTTAGACCTATGATTGGCTCATGAGGCTCAAGGAGAAATCCTTTTGGTTCAGAGTTGTACCTTTTGTCCTTTCTTGTCAAGCTGGGAAAATGATGCCTTGTTTTGCTCTAATAAAGAATTCACCTGGTTTCCTCTCTGCATCCTAATTGCTCTCTGGAGAGCACTAAAGTGTGCTTAAGCATATTGCAACTGTTTGCTGGCAGCGCCTGCTGTACGTGCAGTAACGCAAAGCGTTCCATCTCTGCCCTGTGCTGCAGGCTGGCATGATCCGCACGGACAAGGACGAGTTCTTCATCGAGCCTCTGGAGAGGGGGGCCCAGGAGGAGGAAGAGGGAGGAGGCAGAACACACGTGGTCTATCGCAGAGCAGCTGCCAGGAGGCAGCTTCCCAGTGAGAACGTGGATACGGTGTACAAAGGTAAGGCGGGCTCTGGGACCAGGTGCAGCTGAAGGCAGGTAGCCAATGTGATCTGCTGCCTCTGGCTTTTTTATCCTTCAAAGGGCAAATGTGCTCTCCCTCCAAGGAGGGAAAAGTAGGCAACATGTTGAACATTTTCTATGGGCTAAGCAAACATTGCAGCAGCCAAAACCATCTCTGGGACGGTGGCACTGCCTTGAGGAGTTTCCTTGGCTCCAGAGATGGCCAACATGAAGTTGTGTGTCCCCAAGCCCTGGGTCAGAGCAGAGAAAGAGGATCGTGAGTGACAGCAGTGCAGAGGTGGCTGTGGCTGCTGGGACAGCTGGCAGTGCTGCCTTTGCAAAGGCTGTGTTGGGAGGCTGCAAGCAGGACACTGAGGCTGACATGGTACATGAGCAGTGTCTTCACTGGGCTGCATTAGTCCCAAAAGGAAAATAATGGTCTCTCCAGTATGAACACAAACTTTCTGGATTTATTTATGTGTTGCCAAGTGTGGAATATAATGTACTAAGTATGTGATAGACAGTGATGGAATAACAAGAATTAAATATAAACACCCATTCTGTGTAGTGTTTTCTGTTTCTCTGATAACTGCCTGGTTATTACACCTTTTTTTTCTGAATAAATAAGGGATGCAAATATGCTAAGAGGATGTTTTGACAGCTGATGTTAACACTGAAATTAACTGGGTCATTTGAGTGGAAACAACAAAGTAGCTACATTTTTGTTCCAAATGTGTGTACCAAACTGCAGAGTTGTTTGTCACTCATACCCTAGTATTATCTTATTTCAGTATGATGGGGTTTCAAGTATAGGAAGGAAGGAGCAGAGGGCCATAGGGATAAGGCACTGAAATTAGGGCTGCATGAACAATATACATTTCTCACTGTTCAGGTTGCAACACGGATTAAAATAAAGTGAACAATAGCATTCAACCAACTTTTTTTCTCCACTTTGGAAATGAACTGTGAATTTTGTGACTGACACAGTGCTTGGCTGAGTTCTTGTTGCCTTTCTACTCACTGTGGAGCAGATCTGGGTAATGCAGGAGTCTGAGTGCCACAGTCCCAGAAGGTTTGGATGGTAGGTATGGTGGAAGTTGCTCTATTAGTGAATGTTTATAAAATTATTGCATGTTGGAAAACACCAGCCACTCACTGTGTTTCCTCTTAAACAAAAGAGACTTGATGTTGTTCACACCTTATGGCAGTATTTTTGGTTTTGGATGGTAAATATTCCTCAGGAGTAGGAGTCTGGTACACAGAAAAGCACAAACTGTAGATCAGCTCCAGTTACTGGCACCTGGTACCTGCTGGAGGAGGCTCTGTCAGCAGCGGCTGAGGTGCAGCCTGTACCTGGCAGCAAAGCCACACGCCGTGTCTGATGCCACCAGACTTGGTGTCTGTCACCTCCCCTGTGTCAGGGCTGGAGCTTGTAAACTGTGGTAAAAAGGCACAAAGTAATCACAGCCACCAGCCAGCACTGTGGGATTGAAAAGCAGAAGGAAGTAGCAGTGACCTTGTCTGGTACAGCAGGTGTTGGGGGCAGGTAGGAATAGTTGTGATATTTCAAATTTTTAAACTAAGTAAAGAATGCTAAGGGTACTAACCTTCCCTTCTACACCATCATCTTTTGATTTGGAAGCTTAGATTTTATCTTGGAAAAAAAATCTGTTACCAAAAATCAGTAAAATAAAAACTGTAGGATAAAGGGGATTTTTTTCCATGAAATTGTCTTTGCCTTTAATAAAAAAAGTGAACAACCACTCAAACATGGTTTGTTCTCTACATTTTTTTTATTAAACCTGTCTTCCCACCTCTGATTGCTCTAGGCAAAAGGCATGGACGGGATGTGCTTTCAGAAATTGTAATTTTATTTTCCACTTGGTCTTTTTCCAGAATGCATTGGGTTTTAGTTAACAAACACCAAAATATTTAGTGATTGGGCATTGATAAGCACACTCTGCTGTGTGTTTCCATAGTGTTCTAAACTGATTGATGGGCAGAGTAAGGAAATACTTAGTAGGGCACTTTCAGCATGCTGTATCTATTAAAAAAAAAAAAAAAGGTTAACCAAGAGCATTCCCCTTCTTTCCAACATCCCTGGAGACAAGTGCATTGTTGCCAAATCCCATAAATTTACATGTGATGAATTGTAACACTTGGACTATTTTTAAAGGTCCAGCCTCCAGGAATCTTATGAATATGTGATGATTTTTTTTCCCTAGGTAAGCTTCTGGTTCTTTTAACTGTTGATAAAAATTTGTAGTTGCTGGCTATGTAAATATTTTAAGGTAATGCGTGACAAACAAAATTGATGTATTCCATAATTTTTAAAACAGCATCTTTTAAAATCCCATGATATGTTAATTTAATCCCATGATTTGGGAGGGGATTGTGAGTCATGATTTTTGAATGTTTTGGTTTGGATAGATAGATACAAATTCCTTATAAATATTCCTATCTTTGGCACTCTTTTCACAAGAAATAGGACAAGCTGTTCTCTCCTCAGTGAATCAGGAGGGGAAGGAATTGAAAACTCCATGAACTTGGAGTTGAGAGGGTCAGTCAAGGTCTTTGGTGTGCAGTGGGCAGCGGCTGGACCTCACAAAGCACAAGGGTTTGGGATTTACTGCTGAATTTAAGTTATTTTGGAGGGTGCTTTGTGAAGAACTCAGTGCCCCAAGGCAGTGTGCATCCCCCACAGCTGCCCTGGCACAGAGCTCCAACAGGGGCTGCAAGGCTGTGGCACAAAGGTCCCTGAGGCTGGGGGGGCAGCTGAACACCCCAAAAGGCAGCCAGGACTAATGGAAGTTCCATTGACTGCTTGGGAGTGAGGATTCAAAAAACAACCTAAAAAAAAAATTTGCATCTTCCACACCATGGAAATAAATTCTAAATTATGTCAACAGATGTGGTGAGATGGACCTGGCAGCAGGGTTTTTCTAGCATTTTCCATGCACTGTCATCTATCTTTTATATTATAATAAGGAAAACCGAGATTCCATCTGTCTGAAAATAGTAAACAAGCAAACCCCACAACCTCCTAAGCCCTGCAGAGATCAAGGTGTGCATCTTGTGTTATGAAGGCTCTGCTGATGTGCTGGGCTTTGAAAAGTGGAATGTGCTGGGAGAGATCTGCCCTGCCCTGGTTCCAGACTGTGCCAGATTTGCTTCTGCATTTACGTAAAACGTTATCAGAAGATTGGGAAATGTAACTACTTGTTTTGGCAACCTGAATCATTTGTTTTGACTGGTGTGGGATTATCTGAGGTTTGGGAGAATTGAAGAGTATGGGGTGTAATATTTCTGCCTGGTCTTCTCTCAAACAATGCTATTTGTTAATGTACTGGAAAAATGTAAGCATCATATTTTAGGCAAGTAATAATCTTCAGCAGAGTAGTACTGTGAAAGTCTGTGTGAGCTCACTACAAATTAGGCTAATTGTTTCAGAAAGAGAAATATTTTCATGTAGTGGCTGAAATATTGCAGGTGTGGTGAGAATAAATCCTATTTTCCCTGGCAACTGCTTTTAGTGCTTGTGTACGTATAATAATTTATCTTCCTCTAGATAAAAATAAGCATCATGTTGAACATATTTTAATATTTCCAGTTGAATTCCTTCTTACAAACATGAGCAATGTTCCTTGATAGCAGTAAAACTACCTACAATAATAGAACTGGAATTAAATAGATAAGCTAGAGTGGGTTGTTTTTTCTTGAAATTGCTGGGTTGTTACTTAAATGTTCTTTGGATGTTAACTGAAGAGGCACTAAGTATTTAATTAATTGTTATGATGAGGCCTGGAAAGCTAGCTTGATTTTTGCCTCTAAAGGCAATCTGATTATCAGGCTTCTAAGCTTTGACATCACATTTCTCCACCTAAATTACTGTGTCTGTTGTGTTGATCAGCTGAGAGGAAATGATTATAATAAAACTTCCTTAAGGTTTGCCTTTTCTCTAAAAATTGTTGGTTGAGTACTGTGCTCTGAGTTTTATTGTATTATTTGATTGATGAGAAACAGAAACTCAGCTTTAGTGACAGTTTTATTTACTGTGCAGATGAAAGATGACCTTAGCCAAGAACAGTTTATTACTGATGAAGACAGTAAGGTAACTCCCCAAATGTGCTTAAACCAGACAGTTTTTGTTTCTGTAAGTGCCAATTAAATCCCTTGGAATGGCCAAGCACAGTCTGACACAAGTCCCATCACGAATAGCTCTGGGCTGGCAGGGGGAACAAACCCACAGCTCTGCTGGAGACTTGTGACCCCTTCCCGTGGCAATCCTTGGGATTGCTGGAGGTCAGACCTGCAGAGGAGTCGTGCCTTGGTGCTGAATGATGTGATCATTTAACGTGACCCTCAGATGTACTTCCTGGGGCAAACCCCATCTTTTTTAATTTTTTTTTTTTTTGGCAAATTTTTCCACTCTTTCCTTTTATTTTTACATCGAGGGGTTCTAACATCCCCCTGGCTGTAAGCACATTCCAGTCAGATAAAAAGACAGAAAGAATTTGCTGCTTTTACCCAGTAGTGGTAGCCATCTTCTTTCTGACAGACCCAAACTTCATCACAGCAGAGCTGATCCTCAGTCCTCTCACTGGCATCTCCTGGCCCTCCACAGTGCAAAAGGACGGCACTCTTTGACATTTAGGAATCATGAAAAGTTATGGGCCAGTTCAGCAGGGGAGAAATCCGTCTAAATTTAAGCTGAAATAACCCCAACTCTAGAAGTTTTTTGAAAAGAGGAAAGTTGTAACAACTCAGTTGCCAGAGCTTTGCAGGTTTTGGAGAAGATATTTCAGAGGAAGACTCCTCCATCATAGTCCATCAAACTGTCAATGCCATTGATTTACTAATGTATTTAAATTACTCTTTAGAAACCAACGTGCATCTGGTGTATATTTTTCTGGATTGCCTGAAATGGCTCAGACTGGCTGCTGGCTGGCCAGCTGCCATTCTAATTTACACAAACTTTCCTGGTTACCTTTGCAGGGGAACAGTTTCTTCAGGAAACTGAAGTTTCTCCAAATCCAATCAATATTTCCTCTCAGTTTGCACTCTTGCTGATTAATTACTGCTCCCTTATTTTGCAGTCAGTAAGACTCTGATGACAATATTTTTTGTCTCCTTCCTACATCATCTGTGCATGATAAATACATCTGTCTTTCTCTCCTGTATTGGGCTTTCTCTGAATTCCACACTGCAGATTCATGGGGATTTCTGGGAAGAGGAAGATTGAGAATTCAGTGGCAAATTACCTTTGATTCAGAAGCAAGGTTAAACACTCATGGGAAAAAAAAATCTCCAGAGAAAATGGTCTTAGGCCATGGGATGTCACCCTTCCCAGCCATCTGCATTACAGCTGATCAGGCAGATTTTGCTAGGCAAATGAGATCCTTGCAGTAATTTTTGGGGAAAATCTAAAGGTTTCTACTTTTACAATAGTGCTGTAAATCATGTCGGATGATCAGGTGAAGACTAATGAGCAATGCTCTTAAATGTATGGGAAATACCAGGAATAGCCTATTTTTCTCCAGAGCTGATGGAGTTTTCTGCTGTGGACTTCCTCAGTGGGTGGCCTTAGTTGGGCCACAGAAGGGTGTCAGGTAAAAAGTCAAACCCCACAGTGCTTCTGGGGTAGTCAGTTTCATTTTGCCTAGAAATAAAATTATTATGAAATGAATTGAATTTATTTTTTCTCAATATCAGTAATTTTGCTCAGTTTTTTTGATGGGGATGTGTTCATGTAACTACTGATGCATGGTGAAGCATATGCATATCAGGACCAGAGCAAAGCTGTGTGGGCTACCTTTGCAGTGTGCTTTTTTTGAATTTTGGTGTGCTTTGGGAAGTATATTCCGTCTTCAAAGGATTTTTCTTTTACTTAAACATCTCCTTTTTCCAGGTGCTCTAAATCACTTCCAGAACTATTGAACATTTATTAAATAGCTTCTCAATATTATTTCTTCATGATATCAAATCTTTAGTTGCTGCAGCATCACTTTGTTTCACCAGGAACATAAATCCTCTTGTACAGAGGCAAAAATTGGTGGGGTGGCCTGGAGCTGGAGCAGAGCTGGGCCAGCTCCACTACAGGTTCCTGGCACTGAGCTGTCATCTCCCTCTCCCACACACCCCACCAAGCTGTAATAAACTGTTGCTAAACTATTATTATCTTCCTGGAATACAGGAACATAATAATAGTATGTGAAGAAGCTCAGTTTCTGTATTTGTCCCTGCCTTTCTCATTAGGCAGCTTGGGATCCATGTAGACTTTGAGGAAACACTTCAGTGCAGGCTCAGCTTTGAGCAGGTACTTAAATCAAACTGATTCCAGTGGGATTCAGGTACATACCTTAGGCTAAATGGATTTTTGATTCTGAATGGGTTTCTGTTGTGGTTATGAGGCAAGTTACTGGAGCAAGTTACTTCCATTCAGATATGCATTGATTAAGGGTGAAGGACTTAATTATTTGTACTTGTTTAAATATCACTGATTTGCCTGTATCGACAGCTAATATAAACATAAAATTAATTCAATTCTCAACTGATGAGTTAATTTTAGCTTCTCTGCTAAATTCAAGCTGTGTAAGGCTCTCCAAAATGATTGCTGTAACAGCTTATAGCTGGAGTTGAATATTACCAAATGTTGCTAAATATAACAAAATTTTCATAAAGCTGATATTGGTCTACAAAACAAGTTTCCAGTTCTCATATGAATACTCCTGTAAAATTTTTGTGATCAGCTCTGACAAAAGTATTGAGAAAGCACTCATTTTACTTTTCACATTCTTCTATCAGCTAATCCTCTATCCTTCTTTCACATCCTAAATTCAGCTTTGGGGGCTTGTGAAACTGAGGTCGATTAATCACTTTGTTAGTGTTTACATTTAGTCAACACTCGCTTATAAAGACAAAACTTTTTCAGCAGATTTCATTAAAGTTCATTTTTGCTCTTCCTTCCAATATCCATTGATCTCACAATCCTTAATAGATTTAGCTTCTCAGTCTCCTGGGAGGCAAGAGAGAAGAAAATATTTGCCTTTTGGACAAGGGTGACATAAACCTTGTTTTCACTGCAAGCTGACCCCGTGTCTTGCTGGTAAAAGCCCTGTGGAAGGGCAGAGTTCACTGGAGCAGCAGCTGGGAAGTCAGACTTTGCCTCAAGAAGCCCAGCCAGAGCTCTCATGTGTGAGGGTGTGCAGCCGCCCACAGGCGTGTGGGGAGGTTTGCCTTATGAAAATGCATGTGCACACCCACAAGGTTTTTGCAATTTCACATTTACTGGTGTGTTTTTCTGTGAAGTGTCATCCTGTTGTGGTTTGTTTATTTACAAGCTGTGTTCGTGTTGTCCAACCTGCTGAGAAAAACAGAGGATGGCGAGGATCCAGCGGGTCCTGCCAGGCTCAAAGAGGAGAAACTTGCTCACAGAAGGACCTTAATAATCTGTCCTGACAAACTGAAAGTGTTCTGCAACCCGTATCTCTGTTTAGGAAATGGATTCTGAAAGTGAGAATTCAAAAATATGGGTAACATGTAGTGTTTGCTGTTTTGTACCATGGGATTCAAACTCTGTGTTTAATAACAATACACAAAATAGCATCTGGTAGGCACCACTAAAATAAGCTCTAGTAGAAAATGCCGATAAAGTATTTTCAGTTTAAAATGTTTTCCTACAAAAAGTGGCATAAATTTCATCTGCTGTCCATGATGATGATGATGCAGTGGTTTGATGGGGCTGAAAGACATCATCAAGTGAAAGTGATGGACATACCCAGAGCTGCAGGAGAGATGCACATCCTTCAAACATCTACATTTCTGTCATTTCTCACAACAGGAGAGCCACATGTGAGGCCTTGTGAAGTGGTCCCAGGATTAAAAATGTATTGCAGCTGGTTCTGACAGTTCTCAGCTCTGTGAGATGTGCTCCTCATGGGCTGGCCAGAGCAGCAGTGCTGTATGGTGCTGTTATCATGGTGCTTGCAGAAGGGGCACTGGAAGGGCCTCTGGATTTATGGTGGTGTGAGCTCAGCTGGAGAATGAGAAACAAATGGTTTGGTTTTTAGTAGTAAATGGTTTTACTCTGCACTGATTTCATGGCTGCCACCAAACACTTCCCTGCACCCCTGTGTTGCTCCTGAGCTCAGTGCTGGTTTGAAGGAGAACCTTTCAGTGCCCAGAGCTGGTGCTGCAATCAGCCATCATTGGGCACCTGCAAAGCAAAAGCCACTGTGTGAGCTAAGGGCAGCTCCTTTAGCTGACTGTATATGGGGAGTTCTGCATTGTATAATGTATTTAATCACTGCATCATGCACTGTTCCCTTTAAAAGCTGTTCTTCCCCCTACCCTAGAGCCAGAGCCAGGACTCCTGCTTGTCCTGCCTCCCCCTTGCAGCCACAGGTCCTGTGTGGGTCAGTGAGACACAGAATGCTGGGGGAGCTGAGCAGGGCAGCACTGCTGCTCCCCAGTGCTGCTGCTGGCTGGGCTGCAGGACACAGAGCATCTCTCCTGCCTTTTGTAGATACAGAGAGAGGAGGATGCAGCTTTCTGGACCAGATTCTGCCCCTGGTGTGTGCCAGTGCAGGGATGAGCAGGGAAGCTCGTGCTTCTTGGATGTTTATGCTTTAGCCAAGCATGTGTTCCACCCTGCAGGAGGTGGGCAGAGCACCTGTGGTAACCCGGTGGTTGGTATGAATGAGGTGCCTGGGCTGCCCAGCCTTGGTTTAGAGCTAAAGCCTGTGTTGGGTAATAACTTTCCATAACCATTTTGTGACTCTTTATTTTTTTTGGTGCTTTTTGTGTTTTGAGTTCCCTAAGCAGTGCTTGAGGCTGCTTGGACTTTTTAGGTAAAAATAACTTCCATTTGAAGAACAAGCAGCAGCAGTGTTAACTTTCCTTTCAGCTAGTGCAAGGCTCTTTTCCCCTGTGCTTTCCTGAAATTCTAAATGGCAAGAATGTCTTAGCCCAGGAGGAAAACAGCAAAGTTTTTGATTATAGTTGCTTTGGATCTGCAGTTTGGTAACAGTAGTGAATGAATTTCTTCTTGAAAATTTGTGCTTTTCCATAGAGCAGAAACACTGTTTTGAAACAGTGGGTAAGTGGGATAAAGCAGTAACAGAAACTGTTACTGCAAACTATGAGTGCAAGCTCTGCTTTTTCTAAATGATCATGTTACAAATTATTTATAATTATTTTTCTAACTATTTTGTCCCAAACTGTGTAGATCATAAAGTCCCACATACATGCTTGCTGGTAATAGTTTGAATTTAAATGTCTTTGCTCATTTGAATATAAACCTCGGGAGTTGTTTTACTCAGCATTTGCATATTAGATTACAAATAGTCTGTCAGCAGGACTGGCTTGGACCATGATGAATTTTCAAGCCAAACAGTGGCTGTTTGTTAACATAGAGGTATTTTCTTGATCTCTGCAACACTGCCTGCACACACCTGCATCCTGGTGCTCCATTACTGAAACATTACTATTGTAATGAGAGCAAAGGCACGGTCTGGTAATGGGTTTAAAGCAGTGTAACACCCTGCTAATGACAGTCCCCTCTCTCACTGGCCACAGTCTCTTGCCAGCTGCTGCTATCTAAGCCTCACTGCTGGAAGGGATGCATGGAAGGGATGCAGCCACCAGCTGGAAGCTCTTGGGTGTTCCAACAGAGGTGAGGCAAGCAATTGAATCACTGCATTGCTTTCCTCAATGCCCATGGAGATCTTGTGCTCCACTGGCTGCATTTCTGGAAAGAGACACTCTGAGAGTGGCACCTGGTTCTGGTGTCCACTTGTCCCACTCCCGTGCAAAGGTGAAGTCTCTTGCAGACCAACAGGTTCTTAACGTTCCATATGATGTTGTTGCTCAGCTCATGGAACTGCAGTGCTTGTTAATGGGTTAAATACTGTGTATCTCATTTGTCAGCAGGTTCTTTGATTAAAAGCCTGAGATGCATCTTTGCTCTTCCTTTTATCTCTGAGTTTTTGTGCAGTCTCTTCCTTGTTCCAGCTCTGTGTGTGTGCTCAGACCATCTGGCACGGCTCGGCTGCCCGTCAACGTGTGCTGCTTTCAAGGGGAAAAATTATTAATCACAATCTGGATGGTGAGGGGGTTAGGGAAGGGTTTTATTTCCACTTCAGAGCTGGCAGTTGCACAGGTAGGCAGCTCTTCAGGAGAGGTTTCTCAGCAGCCTTTTGCAGCGTTGCCTGATGGGTGTGTGAGGCAGGGTGGGCAGAAGTCCTGCCAGGAGGAGCTGGAGCAGGGCTCCTTGGCACCTCAGCCCCTCCATCCCTCTCTGCTGTCCTGCTGCAGGAGCCTCACGGTGCTCAGAATCACCTTCTTTAGCACTGCTAGGCTCCAGACAGTTGTCCTTGGATCAAAATTAATTTCCCTGGGCTCTGCTCCATTTTGCAGGGTTTGGTCATTACAGACTGTCAATTTTAAGAGACGTGGGCTGTTTTTTTTTCCTGGTAACACTAATATTTTAGCATTGCTTCAACAATCATAGCTTTGTAAACATTGGAGTGATTATTTACAGAACGTTTGAGGAAGGATTCTTTTACCCAAAGAGTGAGTTGCACATAAGATATGCTCAGTCTAAAAGTAACCTGAAAAGACAAGCCTAATGATGGTTTCTATGAACTGCCACCTGTAGGAATTTTTCAAACTTGTAATCTCATCAGGTATCTGTGCACTTTGTGACCATGTCTGTTTGCTTGTCAAGGAGATTTTTTTTCCTGTGGTACTTGTGGAGGCATATTGCAGTTGTTGGAGGTGTTTGCAGATTGTGAACAGTGAGAGACACAAAAAATGTTTTGTGCCTGAAGCAGCTGCTTCCAAAACACTCATCCCAAAGGCACCCCCCTCAAAAACCACCTTGCATGCCTAACAGGGATGGTTTACCGTGCTGCTGCAGGGCTTTATTTTAACTTTTAAAGAAATAGGAACCATTTTTTTCTTTTTTCTGTCTCATTTTTTTTTTCTTTTGTGAAGTATTTTAGGAATAAATGGGTAGTGTGATTTTAAGAGATGCAAGTTTTTGAGTGGGTCTTTGGATGTGGGGAGTCATGATATTTTGGAAATGCTGTTCTTCCACAGAACAGCAAACCCAGGTCACTTCGTGGGAAAGCATCTGGTGTGAGTGCTAGCAACAGGATCTAAATAGTGACATGAGAAGCTGCCCTTGCCTGACTATTAAAATATATGAAATTAGCAAGCACTGACAATTACCTCTTGGGAGCTGTGTTTTGTTGTTGCTGAGTGGGCAGCAATTCTGTTTGTCTAACTGAGCTTTGCTAGATCATAGTGTTCAGAGTTCATTCATCATACTGGGTTTCTTTCTTTCTAGGGTTTTCCATTTTTAGAGAGACCCTGTTATATATAGTAATGAACACATTGCAGTCGTGCATGCCTTTTTCCCTGTGGAGCAGGGCAGAAGTTTGGATCTCGTTTTACAGAGCTCTCGCTTACATTTTATTCACAATGAAACAGGGGATGCCAAACCCTAGATATTTGGGGCTTGTATCTATTTATTATGTGGCTTTTAAATCAGATTTTTTTCTTCATTACATAAAAAAAAGTATTTCTTGAGGTTGGGAAATCAGACCTTTCAGGGGCCTGAGCTTAAAATAATATATTGTCTAAAGCCATAGATTAAATCTCTGCTTGAGTCCTTGTTCACAGACTTGCTGGCTGTTCTTTTTGCCAGTTCAATGTAGCCTTTTCCCAGTCCCTCTTAAGATATTGTTGACTAAAGAGCAGGCTGAAAATCCTACATGTTAACTTCATATTCCACTGGCAAACTGGATTATTTTTTGCTGTGTTTTTCTTTAAGCAGAGCCTCTGGAGACTTGTTAAACTGTGAAATGGTTACAAAAAAGCAACCCAAAGGCCCAGCTAAGGATATTAAATGTCCTAGGAAACCCAAAAAAGCTGCTCCAACTTCAATGGAGTAAAATTTACAAAAAGGGGAAAATCTGATTTTGAGTCACTGTAAGATGACTTGAATATAATTACTAAATTTCCAGGTAGTTTTCTAGGATATCCCAATTAAATGTGTGCAGAGAAATGGATGGTATTGACATTTCCATGGCAACCCATTGTAGCATTTCAGATATTAACCTGCAGGTCATATATTACTGAAGCAGAATATTTTTGGAAGACTGGCAAAATCTATCATGCCTGCAAAATGTGCAGGCAACAGCATAGCAACAAAATGCAGACAAGAAAACACAGGCTTTGGAATAAAATCTGGGCTTGAAAGTTAAGTGGAAGTTTGGTTTACTCCACTGGTGGTGAGTAACATCACGTTCTAGCCCCAAGGGTTTAATTGCCGCCTGGTTTTGGCTGTGGGTCTGGTTTGTATTTGTGGCTTGATGTGGAATAGAGGTGGGATGATTGCAAAAATGTTGTAGCAACTCTTATTATCCTTTAAATCCAGGTGCCAACTGATTTTGGGGAGCCTGAATTGGCCCTTTGTGCTTCTGTTCCCCTGGTCATGGGTGATGGTGCTGGGACATGGGTGGGAAGGACACATGGCCAGACTTAGTTAAGCCTTAGATCTCTGAGGAGGTGTTTACTGGTCCATAATGATGGATTGCCCACTGTTCCACAGGGGAGCCTCCTACCAGACATCCTGAAGAGAATTAGATGTTCTTTTGTGCTGCTGAAACCCTGGAGAAAAGCACTGGCAAAGGGCAGAGCGTTCCTTGCAAGGAAACTGGTGTGTCTCTGGTGTCTGGAGATTTGCTGCAGATCAGATTGATTGCACTGGTAGGATTTACAGACCTTGTGGGTCTCAGGTCAGACAGCTGGAAAGCCTGATTGTCTCTGAAGTGACAGCAGAGGCATTTCCAAGAACCTTTGGAAGAAAGAATCCCCTTTGCTAGGAAGCCACATTTCTTCCTTAAGATTATTTCAGGTTTTTGAAGTTTTTTAAAGGAGAATTTGGAGTCTTTGCAATGTGAGATGGAACTGTTCTCCCACCAATAAATTACAGTGTGTCCTTCAAAATCCCCGTAGGCAAGGCGTGCTATGTGATAGCTAATTCTCACAGACCTTATGAGAATGCATTTTCTGGGAACTGCCTTTGTAATAATAAATTACTGGTTGGCAAGTGCATAGGGTTCAGCCAAGCCATGCACTTGATCCTGTTCACACTGATTTTAATGGAAAAATTCCCAGTGAGTTTATTGGGGGCAGACCCAGTACAAGGCTGTGGGAAACTGCCTGTCTGAATTTGCCTGAACTGCAAAGTGTCTTTGCTTCTGTTTAGATTAATTTTCTACCTTCTAGTTTCATGATTTACTTTGAGATTTTGTAACTTGAAGTTATGTTAAGAACTGAGCATTGAAAACATGATCTGTGTATTGCTAATGATTGAGTGTATATATGGACATGATGGAAAGGATCCAGGCATTCCTAATGAAGTTACACTGCACAGGTAGATCCTGTTCACACTGATTTTAATGGAAAAATTCCCAGTGAGTTTATTGGGGGCAGACCCAGTACAAGGCTGTGGGAAACTGCCTGTCTGAATTTGCCTGAACTGCAAAGTGTCTTTGCTTCTGTTTAGATTAATTTTCTACCTTCTAGTTTCATGATTTACTTTGAGATTTTGTAACTTGAAGTTATGTTAAGAACTGAGCATTGAAAACATGATCTGTGTATTGCTAATGATTGAGTGGACATGATGGAAAGGATCCAGGCATTCTTAATGAAGTTACACTGCACAGGTGCTTGCTCTCTAACATGCCTTTCATGTCTGCTGAGAGACAGCAGCATCTTTCATTGTTCATGAAAAATTATCAGAGCCCCTTTGAAAATATATTTATTTTTCCCTGGTTTCCCACTGTGCAGCTTGCAGAGGTTGTGTGCTTTGTGCTTCTTTCCAGTTGCAGCAGATATGTTTTCACCATTTAGGACACAGACAAAGACTTGTGACAATGTCATACACATTCATCTCATCTGCTCAGAATTCAGGCAATCTTTTCCTGCCTTTAACATCTCAACCACCAGGAGATGGGTTTTTTCCTCCCCACTTTTGCTTTGTTGATACCCTCCCTTATATCAAGCAACACATCATTAGTTTCAACCAGTTCAGCCAATTTGTCATTAATGAACCAGATAAGAAACTTCCAGATCATAAGTGACCAGGTTATTTGTCATGGGATTTCAGTGCTGCTCCTTTTTGTTTTAATGAGCACTTTCTTCTCTCTCCTGGTCAGGTGCTCCTTCCTCCAGCCTTTGTTAGATGCATTCAGAGTTGGGGTATAATTTTGTCAAACTCTGTCAGTAACAATTGCACCTCCATTCCTCCTCGTGCTTCAGAAAATTAAATAATTTTCTGAATTTTCTTTTTACAGCTCTCTCTTTAGATATACACTTCACTGTGCTCAATCTCATTATTCCATTCATACTTTGTTTTTAATCCAGTTTTCAGGAAATACGTAGTGCCTTCTTTTCCTATAGTACTTTCCAAAAATCACTGCTTTTTGTGCATATGGAAGTATCTTTTCATCCCTCTGCTGCAATTTTCTGACAACTTCTCAACTGATTTCAATAATTGATTGAATTCACATTGGGCTGTGCTTCTGTATGTTTCTTGAATTCATCAAAATTATTTCAGCTCTACAGTGCAGCAGCAAGAAGTCAAAAATTTTGACTCATCAACTCTCTTGTTACTGGTCTTTCCACTTCCTTTCCTTTTCTTCCTTGTCCAGGTGAGCCAGTGAGCCATGTCCTTTTACTTTATTTTTTTTAACAATTGGTCTCACTTAGGTCTCCAGGTGATGTCTTGGTGATTCCTATGTTTCCCAGATGTCCTAGTATCTTTCAGGCTTCTCATTCACATTTTCCATGGAACCCATCATGCCCTCTCAGTACTCTGACCACTGTATGCCAAGATGTCATGTTGCATGAGGCCTTTTACTGCCTCATTTTTTGTTCTTCCAATTTACAGTGAAATTGTTGGAAGAATTTGATATTGTGTTAGCATTTAGAAGAATTTCTCATTCAAGGGCAAATTTGGCTTGAAACACAAAACCTTGCTTCCCAAATTCCAAAATATCCATTAAATGCAAGCAAAGCACATATTCTGATATATCTAAAAAGGATAGAAATACACTTCCTGGGCTAACACCAAAAACATTCTGCAGTATTGGTCCCTCCACATTCTTCCAGAAGTCATTGTCATGTGCAAATACCTTTCTCACTTTCTTCATAATAAAGGTAAATAGTTCAAGTTTTTTAAAACAAGCTTAAAGTTGTTCAGATACCCAGGAGAAATTACTGTCTTCAGCCTTTATAGAAAGGATCTCAGGAAGATAATTTTATTGGTTTCAGGATCTGAAGGGAGAATCAATAAGGCACCTACAGACTTTGAAGTTCCTGGTCTGACCTCTGTATTCCTGTTAGCTGCTCTCCTCTTGTTTCTCCCTCTCACAGTCATCTTAATGACAGTGTAAACCCTCGGACTTCATTTTATTTCACGTTTTGCTTTTAAAAACACCCACAAAGTGCTTAACAGGATGTTTCAGATACACTGCCAAGAGCTCGGGGTGAATTTCCTTCCCTTGGAAGTGCTGACCTCAGGCTGGAAGAGGAGGCTGCTGTGGAAATCCAGCTGGAATCTGCTCTCCCTTTGCAGAGGGGTCTAAAGACACTCCACAGCTGCAGGTGCTTCCTTTGCTCCAGGCTCTTGCCCTTTGCAAGGAGGAAACTCCTGTGCTTGGAGTCTGCCCATGCGGTGCCCTGTCCCTGCCAGCCGAGGGGCTGCTGGCTCCTGGGCAGGCTGGATGAGGACAACAGCCCAGCCCTGCTGATCCCTGGGGAAGAGCAGCTCTGGTGCATGCCCTGTGCGGTGCTTCCCTGCCAGCACAGTGGGCAGCAAGGTGGGATGGCACAGAGAGGAGTGAGGAAGCAAGGCAGGAGTGCCATTTAGTGTCTGGTTGTACAGAGAGCTGTATGCTTGCAATATGTTTTGCCTTCTGCCGGCAGCTCTGGTGTGAAAAGCAGCATAGCTTAATTAGGCAGTGTCAAGATACTCAAATCTTCCAATCTGCCTTCCAATCTGAAGTGTTGTTCTTTGCTGATTTAGCTGTATCTTGCAAGAAGTCTATATGCTTATGGCTAAATGATTGAGTTGCATGAAAAATTTCAGTGTCACCTGATTTTTTGATGGATTTTTTAATAGGACTTGGACAAATCTGTCAGGCTCTGTGGATCATCATTCTGTCAGGATTTTCCAAAAAGGGATCTGTGTGTGCTTTGACCAGAGTGAATCTGAAGTATCCAAGTTGTGTGGGATTTAATATGCAAGACTGGGACTCGGTGTGCTGCATGTCCTGCAGCACAGGTCCACCTACATGTTGTAATCCCAGTACATACCAGTTACATCCTGCTTGCTGCACGTGCTCAGGAGATTTCAGAACACGCTCTTAACATGTAAGACAATGTTGAAAAATACCCCAAATTTACTGGGTATGTGTGTGGCTCACTTGTTCCAGTACCTTGCAGCTGTACCAGATTTCCTGGGCTTCTAGAGCTAATTACCTTATGGCCAGTGCTTTTCCTTGGAGAAGTGGTTCAAAACACCAGTAGCTTGGTCAGGCATCTGGACATTTAGAAAAGTGAGGCAAAATGTGTTCTCTAGCTCTGCCTGAGCAAAATTTCTGGGAAGATAAAGAGCAGAAGCAGGAGAAAACCTGGATGAACAAAATAATGTCAAAGCCTTGGTCTCAAGCATGTAGTGTTCCCAAGGGCTTTGTTAGCATTGTGCTTGATAAGAATCAAGTTTCAGTGGGTTTTGGATTGTGTTGTTGAATGAGATGAAGCGTTCTTTGCTAAACTTAGAATGAAGAAGACAAAAGGAAGTTGTTATTGGGTAAAAACAATTTTTCTTACTAGAACCATCTTTCCCTGAAATATGAGAGATCCTTTCCAAATGCAAAAGTTATGCAAACATGTCTGAATATAGAAGTGAAACTGGAAAGCAGTGGGTTTCTTCTGCCAGTTTTGCAGGAGGCCACCCACAAAGGTATATCTTATTTTTTTCTCTTTCTGGTTTTGTTTTTTTCCGTTCTGGAAAAATACAGAAAAATTTTGGCCAAAATCAGAGCCTATTTTGATTTTATAGCCTTTCTTATCAAAGCAGGATGGAAATGTAGTTTGAATTTTCCAAGTAGTATCTAATTCATGAAGGAAAAAATTTTAAAAATAAAGTTACGGATTTGGTGCAAATGGTGTATCACCAAGGCTCTAAATTCTTGCTTAGACAAATTCATACATATGAGCCTTTGTCTACATGAAATGGAGACTGTTTGGTGTAAGCCATTTGCCTTGCTATTAGTTGGTGCTGACTGTATTTTTGTCCTTGCTTTGAGTGTGTGATAATGGTTTCCTGTATTAAAATCAAATCCTGTTTTGATTTGATATTTCCAATCTGTTTCTTAACTGCAGTATTCTCAAATTTTACTCGTCTTTAAGAGGCTGTTGCTTTTTATTCTGCACATCTCCCTCTGGCCAAACGGGCAGGAAATGTAGTTCATTTCTGTGTAACCCACAGAAATGCAGGATTCCCTGTGGAGGGACACTCTGCAGTGCTCACAGCCCACCCTGCTCTCCTCACATCTGTCCCGCTCTGCCTTCCATTGATGGATGATTTCTCAGCGCAATCAAAGCCCTAGAAATGCAGTTAGAATGTGAGTTGTTTATTGTTCATTTAGCTTCAGAAGCCAGATATTCCAGATCCCTGCAGCCACTTGTATAGCAGTGTCAGTATCCTCTGTCTGCTACGGAAATGATCTCCTTGGTCCTTTGGTGCATCCTGAGCCCCCGTCCCACCACTCCCTCCTGAGCATTGTTCAAACTCATTTAGCAGAATTCCAGGGGAAGAAATTCAACCATTTGCACTTGGAGCCTACATTGTAGTCTAAATGATCTCACTGCTTAAAAATGTTTTCTTGGGTCTAAGTTTAATAATTTTTCACAATCTATCCTTTGTAGCTAACCCTCCCCCACTTTCTTCTTAAAAAAATTCCTTCTCTTCCATGTGCCAGTGTTTTGTAGACATATAAGCTGTTATCAGGTTGTCTCAGCCATCTTTCAATCAAGATGTACTTTTTAGTTCCTGTACATCATTATTTTTTTTTCTTCATCTTTATGTAAATACTGAAATCGTACTAATGTAACCTCCTGTAGTTAAAATGATGCAACCTCACTGGTGTTGTTGTGTAACCTAGTTCTGTGGGAAGACAAACTCTGCTTGGGATAAGGCACCTTTATCCCAGTAACCACACTGCTCTTGTACTGATAATTATCACTCAGAAGGTAAGTGATCTAGGACAATAAACCAGAAGGATGCCTTTAAATGAACAAAGATTTCCACACCCTGAAAACAAGAAAAATATAGCAATGGGTAGGCAGCTTGGCAGCAGAGTCCTCAGCTGAGTAAAAGTGTGTCCTTGAGCAGAGTTCATGTTCTGCTGTGGTTTGGTGGTGTTGGATGGAGGAATGACTCTTATTCATACATTTGTATTCCCAAATAAGTCTCAGTGATTAAAACATCCTGACTGAGCAGAGTTGTTTTTTATGGATTCAAAACTGGGACAAAGTAATGTTCAAATGTTGAGGCCGCTGTTAATCCTGCAGTGCTGTTTTGACACTGGGTGTAGTTATTTTCTGTAAGGGATGCTTTTCCAGAAGTGTTGTGTTGGAATGGCATCACATCCTGACTTTGAATTAGAAAAAGGTTTCCAAGTTAATCAAAGATAATGACAACCAAACCCTTAATAATGTGAGTGTTGGATTCCTAGGACTTGTTGTATGGAGGCTTTTTAAGAGTTGGAGTTATCAACTTCTTTCAATTACACTGGTTATGGTCCAGAACTCTTCAAGAACATTGAGTTTATTGGATTGCCCTAAATATCTACCAGCACAGTTGAGAGTTGACTCTAGTTCCACCTTTTTGTTTTCCATGTGCTAGATCATCTCAAAAAATGGGGAGAATGTATCTCTCTGCAAAGAGAAAAGTAGCTCATTGAATGTCTGTGCTGTGGTGTATACTAACTAAAACAGGAACTGGTGCCAGAAAATTCCTAGCTAATATAGCCAACCTACTTCTTTAAATGGTTTGCTCATCAGTTCACTGCAGTCTTTGATTCATTAAATTATGATTTATTACATCATAAATGTCAATAAGCTTCAAAGGATAGATATTATCTAAAAAATGTTTTATCCAAAATAATAAACCCTTTCTTGTTTCTAGAAATGGCACAGTAAAAATCTGTGTTCAGTGTTAATCTTGCATTAAGGTTTAGGTGTTTAAATATGAGAATCATCTTGTTATCTGTAAGTCAGTTATCTGTAACAGAGCCCTGTAAGTGGCTCTGTTGCAGTGACACTGAGAACCAGACATCTCTGCATAGGGTACAGCCTCAATCCCTCTGAGAGTACTTCCCAGTATGAATATTTTGTTTTTATCAATAATAAAGAACATGCATATGCAGTAGCTCTCTTAGTGCTACATCTGCATTGCCTCCTCTTTAAACATTTGCACCAAGAAGTTTTAGCCCAAGGGCAGGGCAGGCTGGCCAGGACAGGCCCAGTGGAACTGACTTGGGCACCTGCCATCTGTGTAATCCTGGAGAAATCTACCTAAATCCTCCAAATCAGAATTTCATGCTCCCTCTATGAAGCTGGGTGTGAAATTTTAATTTGCACTTGTCAGTCTGAAGTAAGGGGGAAAAGGGAAAGCAAAAAATAAAAGGCATATGATAAATTTCACACTTTCCCCCGAACAAAGCAGCGCGGTTCTTTCCTGCAGCGCCTCAATGAATCTCCGTGTGGGCAGCTGGAAGCTGGCGGTTTATCTGGAGACATGGCAGAGTTGTAAGCAAAGTGGGTAGTGTCAGCTATCGCTGAGTTTACATGGTGCTTCCTATTATTGAACTCGGATTTAGTTTTGCTAAAAATTTGCCAAGCCTCCCGGTTTGGGCTGAAGGTTTTTGTGTCAGGTGTCTGCCAGGGCTGAGCTGCGCTGGAGGCTTGGGCCAGGCTGGCTTTTGGCAGTGCTGTTCAGGCTGTGCTTGATGAACAGAGTAAAAAAGGCTCTCCAGGGAGAAGCTACTTTGGGTTTTGTTTTCTGTTTGCTCTGCAGGGTTTCCCTTCATCCCTGCTCTGATGACTGAACTTTCTCCAGGGTTTTTCTCTGATGCTCTAAGTAGATGTTTCACAACCACTAATGACTCTGTTTTTATGGCCCTCCACAGGAAGAGAGTGTTTTTTCCACGTCTTACACAGGAGAGAACCAAGTAACCAGTGGTTGGAGCTGGAACTTGCCTTGTGTTCTGACTGGCCCATTTGAGACACCTTTTTTTGAGTGCTTTTTAAAGTCAGAACACAGTGAGCAACTGTAATGCCCAGCTGCAGATCATGGAATTTGAGTCTTTTTAAAATCCAAGGCTGATGTTTCAAGCCAGATGGCTACAGCACATATTTACCTGCACAGGAAAATCTTTGTGGTTTGTGTAATAGAGTGGAGTTTCCTTCTCCAGCACATCACTTTGTATCCCTTCCTTAGACACTTTCCAACACGCTTCTCATCTTTCGCAATATGTGGTAAAGGATATTCCATGGAAAACTATTTACTGTCCTCACCTGAATCATGCCTATGCATGGTTACTTCTTGCAATAACCATACATACACATGATTCAGGAGAGGTCAAGGGTTCAATGGAAATAAGAGTATGTGAAGATCTAGAAATCTGCATCATAATACATAAAGGCTGGGGTTCAGGGTTAGGGTCACACGAGCATTATTAAAGCATTTTCAGTAAGCAACCTTTGTAGGTGAGAAACCCTTTGACATTGATGCTTTAGAAATGGTATTTAAAGATGGGATTTCTATTTTTTGGTGTTAGAGAGCTGAAAGGATTATCTGTAATTTTTGTTTCCCATTGCTATGATTCATAGTGTTTTCTGATGGATTGCTGGGCAGTGATTGATTCCTGAAGTACATCCAGTGGGAGTTCATCCACAGCTCAGTGAAATCATTGGTCTTCTCTAGCACCAGACTGCTGGAGAAGGCCTAAATAATCTCTAGTTATGCTACAGATAAGTGGTATTGCAAATGTCATATTATAAATGTCTGGGCTTCTTTGACTGATTTTCCTCATTTCAAAAAATGTTGCTCTTCAAAATGTAATATCAAAGGATGTGCATTAGAATATTTAGTCACAGAATTTTTCCTTTGCCCTGATAATTTTCTAAAAATCTAGGTGACAATCACTGCTTTCCTCTGGAAAAGGATTCAGAGCATTTTGTTGGTGTCTTTTTCTGAATCACTGTCAGGAGATGCCTTTTTATCTTTGTTGACTCTTTAGAGAATCTCAGGTGAGCAGATTCCTGAACAGCCAGCTGCATCAGAGGCTCCAGCTGGGCACGATGACTCAGCCCATGGATAGTGACCTAGTTTGAGTTGTCTGCAGGGGAAGGTGTGTGAGAGATTCAGGGGGTGTTGTGAGGATAACAACAGCCATGAGCTGGGTGTGTCAGGGAAATTCCACTACATCTGTGTAGTGTTTTTATAGGACAGACCTCTGGTACAGCAGATTCCAGGATGGAAAGGAGCTCATGCGAAGCTAAGCTTTCCTAAACTGTACACAGCTGACTTGACCTTCCTACTGGATCTACTGAGTGGATGGTTCTTGAGGATGTGGAACAAATACACAAATGTTGAAATATATAAAAGGTTTCTCACTGGGGTGGGTGCACAAAGTTTGTGCAGGATTTCAACTCAAAGGCCAGTTTCCTGGAGTTATTGAGCAAAGGTTGTGGATGTAGCAAAATGACAGAGAAGTCGAGCAGAAATGATTACTTTTCTGAAAGGAATAAAGACAAATCATCCCATCTCATTTGCTGAGTTAAAAAGTATCAGTTTCTTTCTTAATTCCCAGATATAATATTGAGGAATTCTAGGAGCTTATATAAGCAAGAAGATATCTTTCCAAATGTTTCAAATGTATTTACCTGTAAAGATGACAGTGGTAGAAGGATGCATGGTTTGGCAGGATGGGAGGGCAGTAGAGCTATGCTTCATGTGGATATGGGAAAACAAAATTTAATAAATAACATTTTATTGTTCATGGCTAGAAATTCTATTTTATTTTAAAATCTTATATATATTCCAGCATATAAATTTACCAACCTGCTCTTGTGGTTGTTTTTTTAAAGTTAACCTAGATTTTTAAGTTAAAAAATATTTTCAAGTAAAGCAACATATGTCTAAGAAATGAATAGACAGTTAAATTGCCTCTATATCCCACAGTTTAATTAGTGAAAATAGTGTATGTTTTATGCAGAGCAAAGAGATATGTTGGCTTTTGTGACTCTTAGTCGGATGCAAGATTTGACAGCTTGAATGTAGGTTACAGAGATTCAGTTCATTAGTGATACTAAGAAAGCAATTACAGTTTCTGGGAGACAGGTAAAGTCTCCAGTGACAGATTTTTAGGTTGTTGGCATTTGTTGCTCTGGATGTGTGAAAGACTCTTTCCTGTCTGTCTGTCTGTCTGTCTATCTATCTATCTATCTAATCTAATCTATCATTTTCAGGAAGAGCTAAATGCACAAACTGATGACCAGGAATAGTAAACAACTGCTTTGGTTCTCTTCATTATGGTCACTTGTGACTGCTAAATTCTTAGTGTGACAGTTGCTATTCAAGGACTAAATCTGAATCCTAATTTTTCTCCACCTTCCCCACTACAGAGTACAACTAAGCTTTTTTTCCCTCTGTTCTACATTACTTTGAAATGTGTTTGATGAGAATCAAAACTTTCTTATGCCTCAATAGAAAGAGGTCTCCTAGTTGATCTTCTAGGCCCTGCTGAGAGGGAGGACTTCTTTTGCACAGCCTCTTTTTCTCCCTCCAGCCCCTGAAATCATGCTGAAAGCCCCTTCACAGCTTTTTTTCATGGAGGGCTCTACCCTGGATGTATTTGCAGCTGAGATCCCTTCAGCTGTTCTTAGCACATCATCTTTCCATGTAGAAACAACATCAAAACTGAGCACCTCTTACACAGACAGTTGACTTTGGCAATCTGTAGAAGGGAAATCAAATTTCATAGCCAGTTTGGGTAGCTTGAAGAGAACAAACATTCTGATTATTTTTCCACTGAGTTTAACAGGTGACCTACATTTTTGAAAGTACCTGCTAAATTACAATTTTTATACTTTTGCAAAGGCCTTGTTTTCAAAAATTGCTGATCCATGCTTGCTTGAGAAGTCAGGCTTACTGAAGACATTTTAGGCACCAAAAAGCACTTGGAGCCTGAGAACATCCCAACTAATGAGCTTGTGTTTGGATTTTGATAGATAAAACTACTTCACCAGACAGTGTAAAACACTAGCAATGCTTTAAAAAATAATTGGTTTAAGACTAATTTCTAACATAATGATGAAGTCAACTATCCTTTATTGCAAGAAAATGAATTTTCATTTCTAACCATACTGAAATCAATCTTGGCTCACTGGAAGGTCATTAGGTTTGCATTTAGATGTTTCCTTAACAAGTCTTAAAGTATTGCAACTTTATATTATTCTGAACTCCCTGAATTAAAAGAAGGCATAAATCAAGCCTGAATGGGCCCTAAATACACACTAAAAATAGTCTGGGATGCGTCTGACCTTTTCACAGTGGGTGGAAATCTCCCTGCTGCCAGCTGTTTATTTAAGCCAGTGATACTGGTTTTCTAGCAAAAGCTACCAGTGCTGGTAGGAAGGGAAAGCTGGCAGGAGTTCAGCCCTGAAGTATTAAACTGTCATGTGACAGGACACAGAAAAATAAATAGATGGAAATTTTCAGTGATGGACATTTTGATCCCTGAAGAAAATGACAATGTTTCCACTTGCTTTCAGTTCAGGTGCATGTACCAAATCTGGGATGTGTTACAAAAGCACTGGGTGAGCCCTTCCCCTTGCACTGAACTGAACTAGCCAGAGCCAAATGGGAGAAACCTCCTGTCCCTCCACCCAATATTTGTAAGAGAGCTGGGATGTGATGACTGTAGGCCTTTTAGTGGTATAACCTACTCTACATTTACAGGAAACATTGTTTTGGCCTATATTTGCAGGCCTGACCCATTTCCCAGTGGACTCAATGGTATTTTCTGCTGGCTTTAGTAAAAGCCAGATTGATTTTTAAAATGTAATAAAGAAATATGCTGCTTTATTAATTGAGTGTTCCATTTTAAATATAGAAGTGATATCCCTGTATAGCAAACAATAATATTAAATTATGTTGATGAAATGATGAGGGTAAAAACTTACATGAAAATGAGATGAACTGCCTTTGACATTTTCCATAGTGCCTTGCAGTTCCGAAATTTTATTTGCTCATGAATAATGACATCCAAGCCTCTGACCGTATAAACTTTTAAATATAAAAGCATCATAGCAAGTTTTCTGGAACTCCATATGTGCCTGCAGATAAGGATGTTACTGAGCACTGTGTAGTTTGAAACCATAATATGGAAAGAAACCCATTTTAGGATTAAACTTCTCCTGTGGAGTAAGTTCTGTGCTCCACAGAGCCTCACTTTAGCCTTTTTGAGGTCTTTGGTAGGGCTCAGGGTGGGTAGTTCCCACCACAAATATATATTGCACATATTTTATGTTGGATATTTTATCCACGTGCATTAGAGAAAACATAATGCAGACACACAAGGTATCAGCCCTGTTGTAACCAGGACAATCTGTGCAACTATCCATGGAAAAACTTTGCAACTTCAAAAATGTGCTAATTTAATGTAATGAGCATTAATATCATATGGTTTATCACCACTCAGGTTTATATTAGCAAACTGAAATTGCTGAAATGAAGAATTAAGAATAAAGCTGACTTCAGTTTGCTGGAAATGGGGCTGATCCATGGCTGTGTTTGCTGAAGTTGGGTAAACACTTTGTGTCTTAGAATTGACTTCAGAGTAAACAAAATGTTTGTTCCTTCTGGAAAACTTTGTTGGCCTAAGGTATGTTTCACCTTATTTCAACTCCGGCTCAAAATAATCTTGCGTGCCTGTTGTTGTTCTTGGAAGCTAATAGGGAGGAACATATGCTAAGCATTGGTAATGTCAGTTAAGCCCTTAATTAGTGATGAACGAACCTCAGTTTTCCCTGTGGTTCAATTCGGATGCTGCTCAAAAGCTGAGCAGTTCTCCAGGTTTCAGCCAAGTTTTTTCAGGATCTCAAGTTGTGCAAAGCTGGTTTTGTTACTGTGGAGGAGTTAAGACTTCTCTGGTGTTTTTAGATTTGGAACAAGCAGTAATATCCTCAGCCCTTTGCTGGCATCACTTTGGGATGAGGAAGAGGAAGATATAAACAGGTGTTCAAAAGACAAAAACATTTGGATCAGGGATGACATTCAGGAAAATCTTAATTCAAGTTTAGAGTGCTCCAGCAAAGCTTTGGGGGCCAGTAGATGAGGGTTTGGGTGAGCTTGTGTGTTCTCTAATCCCTCCAAGAAGGGGGTTTGGGCTGTAGGACCTGCACTGGGAGCACCTGGGCAGGTTGTGCCTGCTCTGGAGAAAGCAGTAGTAATGAGATTTCCAAGGAGAAGCCATCTGCTCATTCCTTCTCTTCTTAGTAAGGCCAGAGCATCATTCAGGGCAGAGTACAGTGGATATCCAAATTTCTCCAGAAGGGGAACAGAGTGCTGGGAGCAAAGGCCCATTTGTCATTTTTGTCTCTGCTCTGTCACCTAATTAAACATAGTGCCACAAATGGCACTTTTGGGCAGTGGAATTGCCTCATCTCCATGTCTGGAAGAGGAGCAGTGAAAATGCAGCTTTACAGAGCTGGGATGTCCAAAGAGTCAAAAAACTGCAGTTATAGCCTTGGTTTTCTAAATACCCCCAAAGTATTTCAGCTTTGCTTCAGAGCTTCTCTGTGCTATGTTTTTAGGAGAATGGTTTTAAAGTGGAACGAAGGCTGGAGGTTTGGACTGAGATGAGCAGAGCTCCCAGCGCATGACTAGGCCCCTTTCCATGTTACCTTGGCTGGCCTTTGCTGCAATGTTTTCTTGACATCCTCTTATAGGCACAGAATTAAAGGTTATTTCCATTCCTGCTTCTTATCACTTTGATCTTTTGCCAGCTCTTAACATCTCCAGCAGATTTGCTCTGGATCTGTAATTCCCATACCTACTCTCTGTCTGCGACATTCTCTGACATTTCCATTTCTGCACCACCCCTTCATTTCTTTCTCTCCCCATTTAGTCTTCAAGATTTTTAAAAAATTTTCTCCTCAGTGGAATGGCTGCATGAAACTACTGATATTTGCATGCAGTTTCTACCAAATTCATAAGTCTCACCCCGTGAATCCCAAAGCCATCAGACTGATCAAAATATTTTTGCAATTTCTGTCTGCTTAGACAAAAAAAAAAAAAAGGAAAAAATTCTATTTAATTCTTTCTGTAATACATCTTCCAGGTGGCTTTCTGCTGTGGTTTAATTGTTTATTAGCTCTGGGACCTTTTCTGAAATTAGACAGAGTCAGACCAAGGACTGACAAAGATTAAGGCACAGTCATGATGGTATGATTTCTTGCTGTCTCTATCTGGGCGAAATAAAACCCAAAAACAACAAAAAAGGATATTTGGGGTGGGAGAGGAAGAAAAATGAGAGACAGAATGAATGGAATAGAGAAATACAGTTTTAAAAGGCAGAAAAAAGGAAGTTTCTCTGTTATTTTTTAATTATTGCGTATCTGTTTCTCAGCTAAATCTATTTTCCATGGATTAGACAAAAGAATGGAGTGTGTCTGAACTTGTTGTAGCATAAAACAATATCTTTGTCTAATGATCTGCAGCCATGACCAGGAGGTAGGAGTCCCCTACTATTCATTATCCCGCTGCTCCATCCTCTGTGTTCTCAGGCCAGTCATTAATGGCATTTATCACTCTTTCTCCCCTGCTGGGTGAGGTGGGTCTGATAAATTATATTTGAAGAAGACAGCACCCAAAGTGAATCAATTTACAGCTTTTACCCTCTGGTGTACAAAATACAACCCAATGTTGTAGCTGAGTCTTTGAAGGAGATCCAGACAGACAGTGGAATCAGAAATTAGTGAAAGAAGTTTCTTATTCTTTTCTGTGGGGAAAAGCAGACATAAACTTCTGATGATGTTGAGTTTTCTTATGCCTGCGGTCAGAGCATACCTGAAAAGAATGAGAGCTGGAAGATTTGCTGTTATTAAAGGTGCAGAATAGCTGGTGGCACGTCCAGAGAGCAAAGGGGTGAAGGTGGGATGTTGTGGTGCTACTGCCTGCTCTCCATCAGTCACTTCCCCTCCCAGAGCTGCATTTTCCCTCTCTGGACCACAGTGTAACAATAAAAGTCTCTTTTGTAAGTGTTTTGAGAGCTGTAGATTAAAAATTTGGCTGCTGCTCCTGTTCCTGGTGCTGCTGCTGCAGATGTGGTTGTTAAATCCACCTGGAAGCTCAGGCAGAACATTTCTGACTCCTTAAAAACCCACCCTGATCCAGTAGTTCTCACACAGAGCACCTCTGTGCAGGGTGGGATGGGCTGTCCCCTGCTCTCAGGGCAGCATCCCAGGCCCTCAGAGCTCACCTTTCTGGTTTTGGGGACTGCTCCTCACCAAGACTTTTCCCTCACCCAGCATGGCAGGGACAGCTGAGCTGCAGCTCAGTTGATTTAGGAGTGAGATTCAAGACTCGCTGTCTAGACATTCTCTGCAGTGGATTTTCAGCTTCAGACTTAATGTGTTCCTTTTTTCCAAAGTCATTCAAATCCACTGACCTTTGGGGTCTGCTGAAAGAAAAGTAATCTGTCATTTTGAGATGTTGTAGTGATATTTCTTTTGGGTATGTGTAATAAGTGGCTTTAGCCTTCTCTTCTGTCTTGTTTGTTCTTATCTCAATTTTTTTCTTAAACTTTTGCTATCTCCTACTATTAAGGCAGTGTTAAAGATGTTTTTGAATATTATTATGAATATAAAATCCAGTTGCTTTTGGAATGCTCAAACTGCTACATGAGTACTCAGGTTTTAGAAGAATTTATCCCCTGCTTGTATAGCAAACTAAAGAAAAGTTTGTTGGCTCACAGGTTTGGATTCAGGTGTCTGGCTTGGGAAATGGTGCAGAACATGAACTGCTGTTGGTCTTTGGGTAAATGCAGGTTTTGTTGAAATGCTCATTAAACAGAGACTGAGGTCTTCCGTGGCTCTGCTTGCTGACGGGTCGGTCTCGCTGCCTGGGTTTGGCAGAAGGAACCTGTGGCTTTATGAAACATGTTTTAATGGAAATGTCCCATAGCAGAGATTAACAAACTTTCTTGCAGACAGTTTTGCTTTATGCTGCTGGCTCTGTGTGTGCGTCTCCCAGGGCTCATGACCCTCTCTGCAGAATACAATCTCTGTTACTGCACTTAACTGGGGGCCATTCCTACACTAAATAAAACAAAATGCTTATGTTATTACTTGGCCAATTTTTAATTAATATATGGGTTTGGGATAGCACAGGATATATGCCTGGTTTTAAATAGTGTCTGATTAGCCATGCAGACAGCATCTTTCTACATTATAAGTTTGATAAGTTTAACCTTTGTTTTCCTTAACACCAATTTATCTGCCTTTGGTTACTCCTAATCTTGATAGAAAAGAATCAGAGTAATTTTTGATTGGTAGTAGCATATTGCCAAAAATGACCATGTATATTGAAATTACAATTCAGGGTAATCTAAAAAGATGACACATTTTAGATAATAAAATTATCCCTAATTTAGGAGCAACAAAAATGAAGTATACCAAACACTGAGAATAAAGTCAGAGAAATCCTAGCAAGACAAGACACAAAAATACAAAGGAAGATTTTTTTTTTAAGTTAGAATTTTAAGTTAAGAAATGGATTGGCATCTATATTCTCAGGGTAGAATGTTATTTTTAGTGATTCAGTTGTGTAACTTCAGGCAGGACATATTGTATCCTTCACAAGAAGATGACTGGAGCCATCTGAAACATCCCCCAGACTGTGCAGGTACTCACTCAACACACCTAGCAAACCCCAATACAACAAACTTCATTCTCCCTTTGCCAAGCCTGGGAAAGTTTCTTACCATTTGCTTGTGCTGGGCATAAAACATCCATACTATCTGGGTTCCAGAACTTTGCTGAAAATTCCTTGGAATGGGTTAAAGAAGAAAGAAACTTGTTCAATTTACTGACTTGCATTCCAGGATTCTGAATGTTCCTCCAGCTTCCAGCGATTAAATAGCAGTGCTGGTGTCTGGACAGACCCAAGGGACCTGGCTGTGCTTTTATGGGCACAGACTTCTCTCCTACAATGTGCTCTGATAAATAGCCATTGTGCTGCCTGCTCTTTTCCCATTACCAGGAGTTCCACAAGAGCATCACTCTGCGGTGAGCTGGGATCAAGCTTTGAAATAATCTGCTCAGAGAGATTTGAAATGGTATTTAAAAAATAGTGGGACAATGATTGTGAGCTCTCTGCTTCTTCCTAGCAAGTCAAAAGCAAAAATTCTGTTTCGGGTTTTGGGCTGACTTCTCTTTTGATTTTGAGACCAATGAAGCTGCATGTTGGTTGAGCTAATGGTATCTCCAAGTCTGATAAAACACTGCTCTGGTGGTCTTGGAAAGCAAAAATACAGCATAAATACCTCACAGTCCTCTCAGCAACAAGATTATCTCTGGCACAGAGGATGTTTGCTCAGTAATCTTTATGTTCTTAGTTGCATTTTGGTTATCTTGCAAAGATTGGGATGAAACTGTGGCATTCTTAGTTAGTGGGAAAATCTCTTATTATTGTCTGGAGTTCAAAATGTGCTTTCAGATTTTGGAGTGGAACTTTGAACTGACACTAAACTCTGTACTACAAGATGGACCTCTGTAAGGGGAAGGAAGAGAAATATGAAATGCCTTATACGAAAGGCTGAGCAACCCAATAGTATCTGTGGTGTTGCTCCTACATGATTTTTTACTCCAGAAAATTTATTTAATATATGGCAGCATAAACATAATCTGTTGCACCTTTCTTGTTCTCTGTTGTGCCATTTTATCCTGCACATCTCACTGGAATCTCAGTCTGTTTAATGTTCAGGATACTAGAAGATGACTTAGACCTCTACCTAAAGGATACCCAGCTGTTCCTGTCTGCAAACATTTTGAGTTATATTTTTATTACCTAGTAAAATAAAAGGCTGGATAGCAGAATTATGGAGATTTTCCACTGATGCACAGTTCCAGTGTGCCTGCAGCTCACACTGCATGATGTTTGAAATGGCTTTGGCATGTTTTTCTGTCTCTCTTGCTCATCTGAGCACATACCCACTTCTCAGAACTATTGACAAGGTTACTTCAATTCACCCACATATTTGGATTAGTTTTTCACTGGTCTCCATGGTAAATAACAGAACTAAGGGCCTTGACTGTATGGAATCTGGAAGAACAATGCAAGAACATCTGTGCTGCCTGCACACGTTATTTGAAAATCTCTTCTGTCTACGTATCAAAAATTTGTGACAGCTGTGAAGGTCCTGCAATTCCTTCAGTGCAACTAAAAGATGAAAAACTGAAAAAGTCTGGAATTGTATTTAAAGCAGTCACATCCAAGGGACTTTCTAAAGACAGCTGCCAGGGAATGAATTTAAACGCTTTTTATGATATCTGATGGAACAGAAGTAGAAAAAAGTTAGGCTGGGGTTTTGAGACATTAAATCCTGCTCTTGCTTTTCATGGGTTGTCATCCCAGCATTGGCCTGTCCCTGGAAAGGTGCTTGACACACTGTGCTGGGAAGAGGAGTTGTGTGGAAGTCACTGTGGGATATTGCAGTCACCTGGGCATTTTGGAGGATCACACCTGTATCCTGGAGAGTCAGAAATACCATGGGGAACAGCTGCTGAACCCTGTGCCTGTTGCCAGGTCCCCTCTCATGGGGGAGGCAGGGCAGGCTCTGTTGGGGATGTGTGGTCCCTGCAGGGAGGCACAAAGATTTGTTTGCTCTGTGCTGTCTTTACTTGGAAGAGCCTCAGGAGGGTCACTGGGCTGGATTTAGGAGGTGTCAGGTCCAATGGACACCTTCTTGCTAAAGGTGATCACTTGAATCATGCCTTGTGCACGTTCCTTGTTTCTAGTGTGGAAACCAGGTGAGAAAAACACTTAATGGAATGTGACCACATGCAGTGTGCCACTGCACTTTACCTGTTTGCAATGGTGTGTGGATCTGCTGAAGACAAAATATACAATAAAACCTGCATGGGTTCTTTGGTTGGTTTTTTGTTTTATTTTGTTTGTGTTTTTTGGTTTAGTTCATTTGTTTGTTATTTCCTGCAGTGTGCCACTGCACTTTACCTGTTTGCAATGGTGTGTGGATCTGCTGTAGACAAAATATACAATAAAACCTGCATGGGTTCTTTGGTTGGTTTTTTGTTTCGTTTTGTTTGTATTTTTTTGGTTTGGTTCATTTGTTTGTTTTTTCCTCCTTTTTATTTTTTTTTTAATGGGTAATACATTCACTGGAAAATGTGGCTTAGATGACCAGTAATACCTATTAGTGGAGGAAGCAGGATGAGAAGGGCAAACCCCCAGCTTGTTTGAAGATTGAATGAGGCAGTGGGGGTTCCTGGGATGTGCTTGGAAGTGTCCTGCTTAATTTCTTGCTGCCCTAAATCTGGGCAAGAACAAGGCTGAGGGGATCCACAGGGCCTGTTTTTTTTTTTTTTTTTTTTTTTTTTTTTTTTTTTTTTTTTTTTTTTTTCTTTTTTTTTTTTTTTTTTTTTTTTTTTTTTAATGGGTAATAAATTCACTGGAAAATGTGGCTTAGATCACCAGTAATACCTATTAGTGGAGGAAGCAGGATGAGAAGGGCAAACCCCCAGCTTGTTTGAAGATTGAATGAGGCAGTGGGGGTTCCTGGGATGTGCTTGGAAGGGTGCTCAGTGTCCTGTTTAATTTCTTGCTGCCCTAAATCTGGGCAAGAACAAGGCTGAGGGGATCCACAGGGCCTGTGGGAGGTCTGGAAAGGCTGGTTCTTCTTTTTGGGTGGCCCATGTTGCTGTCTCTAAGTAGAAGACTCTTCTGACCCAGCATTGGAGGCACGAAAAGCTCTTAGGTAGGATCATCTCCTCCTGCTGCCATCTCCCTGTTCTGCTGAAAGGCCAGCTGATTATCATGAAATTTGCTGTTATTTGATATACAGCATTTTCTAACAAAATCCAAAGAAAGATGTGATGAAAGGTTTATATGTAAGTAATTATAATGCTGCAGTATTCAGTGCAGGCAGAAATTAATATATGAGGTGAAAATGTCAAAATAAAAGGTCAGGAAAGTGAATTACAGAGAAAGTTGAGCATTAGCTAAGAGGCAGTGTTTGTTGGCAGAAGCTCCCTCCAGTATAAAAAAGGTTAGGAAGGAGGCTTATGAAGACTGAATATTTCACACACAATTAAAATTCTGTATCGGTTATCTTGAAGAGTCATGTAGCATAGTTAAACTAGGACAATTAATATAATGAAAAATTCATGTTTATAGCTTCTGGCTTTTGCCTGGGGATACTTCATAAACCAAAAGTGATCCTTTCCCTTAGAGGTGATTCCAAGAGCTTGACACAATATAGGTGGGGCAAGGGAAATATAGTCAAAGAAAACAGATTTCTTAAAATAATAGCCGCCAATTATAAACACAACTGAGAAACATTTAATAACATGTTTTCTCATAATAAACTGAGCTATCCCTTTGTATAAGCAGGGCAGCCATGCAGCATTAAGCCATGATTTACTAGGACTGTGAGTGGTGGAATCACCGTTTCTATTTTAGCAATAAGCAATAATAATAAATTTTTTAGGAGGATGCTACAAAAAAAAAAGTGTTGGAGGAAATGCACAATGATCGATTTCTCAGAATTAAACTGCACAGACATACTGAATCAATGAGCTCTTTGTTCTTAAAGCTTCACGTACTCTGGCTGCTGAAATTGGAGATTTATGTTGTCAAAAAAATTGTATTAACTATAAATTGCTATGCTGGTATCTGTTAAAGTTAATCCACTTGCTTCCAATATGAAACTGGTTTTTTTTTTCCTAAATTGCCTTGTAGATTTAGTCATCTGAATAGCTGGTTTTCCTTCCAACAGAGATTTGCTATTAAAGCTGTTGTCCTACTGAATGTAGATTTCAAGGATTATTCATTCATTTGCTTAATGTATTGTCCCAAATTACTTATGCAAAGTAATGCAATTTAATGGTGGTGTTATTGATTAATTTTGCTTTATTAAATGTACTTTGAGAGGACAGATTAAGTGAATCTTAGCAAAATCTCAAGTTAAGTACTAAAAGGATGTCTACTTTGTCAGGTTTCTGTAGGCAGTGTGCTCCAGACCTTGCATAACCTGGCACGGATCGATGGCATCTGGTGATGTGCTGGCTCTTGGGGATGCTGCACTAGCAAAGTCCCCATGTGTGGTGTTCTGCCTGCAAGCCTGAAAGTGACTCCTCTCCTCAGCTGCACAGAGACCTCCTGCACATAGTACTCACTTTTGTCCATCTTTATTGATAGCTGTACCCAGGTCTTCATTAAATTTTAACACAAATGCACTGTATGCAATGCAAGACAATGATGTCTGGCAGCCAGAGGATCCCAGCAGGTCTGCTGGCTGCAGTGTCTGCATCCTGCCCCTGTGCTGGAAGCACAGCCCACAAACCACGGGTGTCAATGGCAAGTCTTGCCTGTGGTTTCACACCAGTTGCACATGCAAGGTCCAAATCTGAAATGGATGTACCTGTGCATTTCCTGTGGGATAGGTAATTTATATCACAGAGTCTCCTGCTCTCTAGAGCACTGTGAATGACTGTAACTGTCCCCTTCTTAGATCCTTTTCTCCAAATCCCATGTTTTCTTCATCTATTTTAAGGAGGCAAAGTTTGCTGATGTGTGTAAGTCTCCTCCTCCCATTTTTCCATCATTTGCTTCATCTCCTTTCCCAGCATCCTAACCCTCCACCTCATATCAGTGTTCTCAGCCAATTGACCATCAGCAGCAGGTGTATGAGCAGGTAGTTTCTTGAATTATTAAAGCATTGGTTTTAATTAAAAGGTTGTTGGGAGTTGTTTTGACTGTGTTTTTCTCTTTTTAAAAAAATATTAATTTTCTACTGCAAAATCCCAGCTGTGTTATGCCCGACATAACCTGGTCTAGGTTGCAGTGGAGGAATTTTTTATGGCATGGTGCAGCTGTGGGTGACTTTGAAAGATGACTTTGCAGGGATGACATTGTGGACTTCCATATGCATTGCTGTGAAATGCTGCCAGATTTCACTGTACTGTTGGAAATAGAGCCTTTCTTTGAGCATTGACCTATGCGAAGTCAAGCTTGGGTCACAAAATCAAGGTGATTTCTCTCCTCCTCCACTCATTGGCAACAACAGCCTTGTACCCAGAATTTAAGCAACCTTGTTACATCAGTCCAGATGCAACCCAGGTCATTTTTCCCTTTGTATCTTGATCCTGGAGTAAAATAAGACCCAAATTAATTATGAAGGCAAATGGGTCAGCTACAAAATACATCTAGAAACAAATGCATGATACCTTAAAATATCTTTTTAAATCAGGCATGGGATAAGTGTAAATCCTAAATCTCCTTAAACTGATTTTTTTTCTCCACAGGATTAGTAAACCTGTGCCTTACATTACCTTGCTCACCTTCTCTGGGTGTCACACACTGTCACAGGCTCCTGGGGCCCAGGATGCTGCTCCTGCTGTGTTACAGCCCCACTGATGTGGCTGTCAGCTGGAGCTTTGGAGAGTGTGGTTCATTCTCTGTCCTTTGGCTGATCCCAGTGTTATGAAATCTCCATTTCCAGAGCAGTTCACCTCGAAGAGAAGGTGTTTGCTTGGAGTGCCAGGGCTGGCTGTGCTGAGCCCTGCCTGCCCTCTGCTCTGTTGCAGAGCAGTTTGCACTTGGTGGCCACAGGATGTTCCTGCAGATCTAACACTGATTTTAGAGGAGGGACCAGGTTTGGGAGAGCAGTGGGCTCAGTGAGGGTTGGGGTTTTTAAAGCTTTTAATGGAATCTGTAACATTTGCATCTAGAACTGCAGCATAAAAAATTAATTGTCAAATGATAATGTGTTAGATATGAATCTCTTGGTTAAGAAAGCTGAAGATGATTCCATGTTAATTCTTCTCCTATTTGAATTGTAAGAAAAAAAATCAGTATTGTTGGTCCTTCTTCTCTTTTAGCAACTTAGATTATCCTTCTTATGGTGAGACCTGATCTGAACCTGCACATGGATTTTACTCTGTGTTTATTAGCATGAGGTTTGAAAACTTTATTCTTCAGTAGCTGTAGGGAAGTTCTCAGCATCTCAGGATCTGTGTTTGGGAAAGGCATGGTGACCCCTCTAATAATTGACTTCTAGTTAGTTATTTTTGGTGCATTATCTTTCTGCAGATACAAAACTATTCTTGTCTTTTTCATTTTGCTTATCATTATTGCTGTTTAATGATAGATGATTCAAGGGAATACACAAAATGAGGAAATCTTGGAAACCTCCCTTAGGGTGTTGTGGAGAGTGTATGTGGGAATGCACAGTTTAATTAAGACTACCTGGCAGACATTCAGGCAAGGGAAGTCATGTTTAAGTAATTTGCTGGAGTTGTTTGAGGATATAACTGCCACAAGAGATAAGGGGAACTCAGTGCTTGTGGTATATTTAAATGTTGAAGTTTCTGCATCCAGAATGAGTGTCCATGCTGTGGCCTGGAAGGAGAGGCTCATGACTGGTAGGACAGTGAATCCAGGACCAGGTCCATTGGGAAGTGGCATAGGAACAACAATGTTCCTGCTGATCTTCTGTGCTAAATGCCTCCTGTGTTGCTGTGTGCACCGGAGAAGATGTTGTTGGAAGTGATCCACCATGGAGTGGGACAGATGAGGTTGTGGAGATTGCTCAGGGATATCTGTGGGAGAGGAGGGTGCCAGTGGAAGCCACGTTCAGTGGAGTCTGGGGACAAGGGGACCAAGGGACTGTGGCACCCTGCCTGCTCCACTCCTGGTGTCTGCTGCTCATCCCTGCCAGGAGCTGGGTGTTAGTGTCTCCTCCTGGCCCTGTCTGTGGCTGCCAGAGTGCCCTGGAGAGGGACCTGGCAATCCCACCCCAGCTGGGAGTGTGTCCTGGGAGAACAGAGCCTTTCTAAGCCTCTGCCTCCAGCCACATGGGGAAGGGTGGATGCGTGTGGGAATTACCTCTGCTGGAGGTGGAGATCCTGGCTGTGCTTTGATGGTCTGTTCTGCCCTGCAGTGGATGTACAGGAGTCCCCCTGGGATTCTGAGGTGAGGCCAGTGGCCATTCCCAGTTACCAACTTCCATGTGTGTAATGCAGTCAGCCAGGAAAATCCCCAGTCCCCTGCAAAACAAGGAATGATGCAAACAAACAGTGCAGACACACTGTGGTATATATAAACTTTTGTCCAGGTGTTTGTGTTATATTTATATGATTTAATCACACATAGCAGGGAATTGTGTAAGAACTGTGCAGGAAGATTAACCTTGATTTAATGGGAACAATTTTTTTATTGCTTTTAAACAAATTGACAGGTAAGCGCTGGCTCCTTAGACATGACAGCTCTCATGCTAAGTCTGAATGACAGAAGATTTGAGAGGTTTCAGCATTAAAACATCCAGAGAGGCTTTTCACAGCCTTGGACCCAGTTGATGTGATGCTAAGAAGCCCCCACCTTTCCAAATCTCAGAAAGGCTGCAAAGTCAAGCACAGTGTTCCTCAGCTTAGGGTTTAAACTTTTAAATCCCAGCCTGCAGTCAGAACAGAATAGGCCTCTTGTGCAACCGAGTTCCATTTAGCATATGGTTTTATTAGATGAGACTTTTCTCAGCCATGTCAGGCATAAAAGACTGAGTATAAATAATGTGTTTAAAAGCTTCATAGAACTGCTGGCTGTAAAACAATGTGTTGCTCTGAAATTGCCAATTAGGTCTCCTGTTTGTTTTGTTGTGGTAGAAAGACATGCTCTGACAGTTCATACTTTTTTTCCTTTTGTTCAGATTAGGAAATAGAAAATCCTGGTCTTTTCTCACATTTCCAATTGACATTCTGAAGAGGGTTATTCAGTACAGAGATGTGCATGAGCTACTGAGTTTTATTGGGTTTTAGTTATGGCTAATAAAACCCATTTTCTGCGCAGTTATTTAATTTGCATCTATAATTGCTGCAGTTGTACATAAATTAGACATGCAATTGGAAGCCTAATTCAGCTTGTCTACTCCTTCTGCTACATCCACAGTTATGGAGCTGTGGTAGCTTCACGTTAAGAGATTTACAGAAGTTCTGGAAGCATTTGGCCCCAGGGAGGAAATGGCCTGTTGCTATCAGCTGCTTTACATGATGGTTGTACAGAATGCCCAGCCTGGGCTGGAAATCCCAGCGTGGTGAGGGGCACTCCCTGCCCTGCAGGATTCCAGTGGGAGCAGGTCTGGCAGGAGCTGTAGCAGCAGCCACGTGCTGTGGTGCCAGAGCAGAGGTCAGAGCCTGCTGCAAGCCCTGGCCCTGTGTCACCTGCCCTGGTACAGGTTCAGTCCCTGGATGTGCCCTCCCAGCCTCTTTCCCTTCCCTCACAAGGTGCCAAGGGGAAGCACTGGGAAGCTCCTGGGGCATCTGCTCTTGTCTTGGCCTCTTGCTTTCCCAAGCATCCATAAATCTGGGACAACTTCAAAGGCTGAGAGTTGGTATTGCTTCCATGGGCACTATTCCAAGGCAACGTGTGTCAGGAAGGCAGGGGTTGGAAGAAGGCTGTGCTGGTGCCAGCTGAGCTGTGCTGGTCCCACGTACATCAAATGGCTCTGTTTGGCACTGCCAGCCTCGTTTCTTGCAGTTCTTCATTAGTGTTTCCATCAGTGGTGCAGCACTTGAAAGCACATTAAAATGCCTCTTTCCAAAACCCTCTGGCTCCATGGTCATACTCTACAAGTATCTGCCAAACAAAGCAATCTTCTCTCCAAAGGTAAACAACCCTTCTTCCCTCTCCCACATGCTTTTTGGCATGAACCTTTCCTTGCTCAGATAGTTGTCTACAGAACCTGTTGGGGTTTTGCCATGACTTGTCTTTGGGGAAGGGGATTGGTTTTCTGGAGGTTATTCTGAGTTGCAAGGAGACAGAAGGTGGAAACTTGTCCCTCTTGAAGTTAAGTGCTGACACCAGCAGGGCAGGATGTTGCTCACAGGCCCCTGGGCATGTTTTGGCCTTGCTGAGGTTGATAGCTGTAAGTGGTGTCTGTATTGAGCTAGATCCATGTGTGGAAGACTGGGAAACAAAAAGACAGGAGCTGCTTTAACAGCTGGATGAGAAAGTACTTTTTTTTGCCCTCTGTTTTCCCTGACTAATGGCAACTGAGGGGTTCTGCAAGAGGAGTTGGTTTCCCTGGGTGAATTCGGGACATATAGGCAAGACCACATGCTGTACTCTATAGGTTTTGGGTTTTTAAAAATCTTTTCACAAGGAAGTTCAATCGGTTGCTTTAGTTTCTCTGTTGTGAGACTTCAAATGGATCTGAAATTTGTGACGTTAAGATATAATCCTGGCAGGTTAATGCTTCAGACAATTTGTTCTTTGCTGACTTTCCTTGTACTTTAGGTGATCAAAATACTGGTGTTCTCTTTTGTCTCCCATATCATTACCTGGCTTTCCAGATGAATTTTTAAACCATAATTTTAGTGTAATTGTCCAAGAATATTTATCTCCCCCAAACATAAAAACCTTGCTGCAGAGTTGACCTTTGGTCAGAAGAGACAACTAAAACCCATGCAATGGGCAGTGGTTGCTGCCCTGATTTCATACCACAGTTTGACACTCTCACTTTGTGAGGAAAAAAAACCCAAAAACTTTTAAATGTTTTTCCCTTCACAAACTGCTTTGTTTCCCCTCTTTTCATATTGTAATTGTTTTCATTGCAGTTGGGTCTATTTGGGGTGGGTTCCTCCCCTCTCCTCTCCCTCCGCAAGCTGCTTGCTCAGAATTTGTATTTTCTGATTTTTAGCCAGGCTAAGATCCATTGCTAAAGTTGGAGAAGAATCTCTCATTCAAATGGTCAAGAAGTCAAGGTCAAGGCTAAAAGCTCAAAGCTTAAAATGAGGCAGTGGAGAAGAATCTCTCATTCAAATGGTCAAGAAGTCAAGGTTAAAATCTCAAAGCTTAAAATGAGGCAATCTCTGCAAAAAAATAAATCAAGCTTTTACTGGGAGGGTTGAGGATCTCCATCTTATTCCTGGTTGAATTCCCAAAGGTACCAGTCCTTTGGCAAGGTGCAGCCCTTTGTCTCTTTCTGTGAACTCCTTTAATTCACATTATACCTTCAAGACCTAAGGCGTGGACTAGAAAAAAAAAAAAAAAAATTAAAAAAATCAAGATTTCACTGGAAGGATTGAGGATCTCCCTCTTATTCCTGGTTGAATTCCCAAAGGTTCCAGTCCTTTGGCAAGGTGCAGCCTTTTGTCTCTTTCTGTGAACTAACTCCTTTAATTCACATTATACCTTCAAGACCTAAGGCATGGACTAGCTTTGCCATGCTCAGAGCCTCACAGGGCAGATCTGGCTCCTGTCACTGGAAGATGAACACTCCTGTTCTGGCAAGGTTGAGTGTCCCAGAGAAATGGTAGATGTCCCATCCTGGGAAACAACTCAAGGTTGGTCTGGATGAGGTTTTGAGCAATTTGATGCTAATTGATGATGTCTCTGCCCATCACAGGGGGGTTGGACTAGATGACATTTAAAAGTTCTTTGCATCCAAAACTATTCTGTGATTGCGTGTCCTTCTCTCTGCTGCAGCCTGAGCTGCTTGGGCACTTTTGTATTGTGAAAGATATGTTCACCAAAATGAAATGTGGGTCTTTACTCCATTATTTAAATTTTTTTTTAATAATCCCTAAACCTCCCCTGTGATTTGATTTGAAAATAATTTCAAAACAATCACAACTTTGTTTTTTTGTGAACCAGTTATCCAGTTATTCAGCAAAATGGAAGAGTTGCCCAGCTGCACTGCAGTATTTGAAACCACGGCACCTTGGACTAAAACCAGAATGTAAGAAACCTTTCCGAATGCTTCAGAAATTTTAGAAAAGATTAGCCAGAAATAGATTCGAAAGAGCGAAAAAGAAACACATTAAAATTCTCTGATCCTAAGAGAAATACAGGAAAGGTCGAATGGAAAGCTTTGCACTGAAAGGCAGCCTGGAGCTCACTGGAGAGCCTGGAGAACCAGGCAATGGGAGCAGCTGGATGCCATCAACCCTCAGCTTTCTTCTGAGGCTCACTGGGGCAGTAGCAGCTGTTGATATCATTTTTCTAATAAAGTTGAAACCAGTGAGAAAGTGATGGGTATTGATTAGTGTCAGCTTCAATAAATACATGTCCAGCTCCCACACTGCACAAGATCATTCAGAGTCCTGCAAGTCCAAAGTAATTGTTGAGGACTCATGGGGGCTTCCAGGGCACCACAGCAAAGAGGAGTCTTTATTGACTGTGGTGCTTTCATGTCTTATTCCATAACTGAGTAGCACTGTTGTTGGACAAGTAAATGCTGTTTTGAGTGACTTTCAAAAACATTCTTTTTCAGCACTGATTTGTGGTCTCAGATCTGGCTGAACAGGTACAATAGGTGAACTGAAGGAGACTGTATTTGTGGGGCTTGTGTTGCTGAGGACACAGGCAGGAAGTTGCTCTTGGGGAACAAAAATCTGTTGAAGAGACAGACCCTGACACCCAACATGTGCCTTCTTCAGCTGCCAAAAAATGTTACTTTTCCCTCCAGCCTTGCTTCCCCTTTGCTACAAATGTCACTTTATTCCTTTAAAGTAAGTTCAGTTAGTGTTAACTTTGCTGATTTTCTTTGTAGACTTTTCTTTTTTGTAGTAATGGGAAAATAGAAAGGATTTCTATGTTGAAACACTGAAGAAATAATATTCTCATGCTCAGCAAGAGCTGAAAGTGGATGGAGTCTATTCTGACTTCAGATGAGGGAACCACGTTATTACTTCTGTTAGCACAATGCACTAATAATTAGTATTATCAGAGTTTGTATGATCTATTACCTAAACATTTAGTTTTTTGGAAGAATAAAGAAGATGAATATACCCAGGGTCATCTTTTTACCTCTCGATTCCAAAAATGGAACATAAACTGTGGTGTTGCAGCTGATGATTTGTGGAAGGTTTTTGTATTTCTGTTTTTTTCCCATGTGATTTTTGTTCAACTGATCACAGATATCTTTACAATCAGGTAAACTAGGAGTGCCTTAGTTAGCCAGTTCTTAACTAGGTGGAAACATGTGATAGAGTTCAACTAATCCAGTCCAGTATTTGGATAAAACCCAAAATTCAGTGTAGGAACTCAGATCTGGAGTGACTCTGTTTTTACTAGTTTTAGAGAGATTGTGTTAATTACTGGAAGCCTTTATCATGTATGTCAGCAGTGCTCTCAGTAAACTTCTTGGTTACATTAGCAACTGCTTTTTAAGGAAATTTGAAAGGATTTTTTTTTGGTGTTGGCTTTAACATTTCCATTTGTTACTATGCAAAAGTAACAGGCTGGAGGCTAAATAGTCTTTAAATACTGTTCCAGTTCCAGAGGCAAAAAGTCCTTGGAGCTTTGGAACAGCTGTCTACTTTTATCCTTAACAGCATCCACTGTTTCTCTAACATCCATTGACTTGTCTTGTCCTCTTAGCTTCCAATTGGGTTAAAACCATTTAAAGAGAATTTGAGTTTAATAAAACTTAATATCTCAAATTTCTGTTGTTTCTGATAGTTTTCTAATGTTTGATTTAATTTAAAAACATTTCTAATAGAAATATTAGCTATCAAGAGGGTTGTCCATCCATCAACCCTCCAGCCACCTTTTTAAAAATACACAGTTCTCTTATTTTAGCATTATTACTTGTAAGTATATCTATATGTGTGTGTCTGTGTATGTATATATAGATATGTGTGTATGTCTGTGTGTATATATAGATGTGTATATATATATATATAAGTAAGAGGCTTCCCAGCCCTTCTTACTGGTCATTGCACATTTACTTTTCAAAGTCTAATTTCATTCTCTGTAGAAAGAGCAGAGCAGTCATTACTGTTAAAGCAATTTTATAGCACACTGCAAAGGGAATACAAATGCAGTTTCTGACCACTTTAAGCCTTATTTGCACAAAGATGATATCTTTAATTCAGGAGATAAATTCCTTGCTACCTAATTCTTGAAAGGCTTTTATTTTGAGGTGGGTCTGATTTCTCCCTATAGGAGAGTTGTCTGCTGCCTGCCAAGGAGCACTGCCTCCTACCAACTACATCTCATTTAGCAGAAAAATGACCTGAGTTTGATTAGGCTACAAGCCAATCCAAAGGACAAGCCAGTCAGTGCTGAGTACAGCTTGTTTATCAATAATATGTGAGTAACCCAACAAAAAACCAGAGGTCCTGAAATAATGACCGTTCCTTTGGAGGAAGGGGGGTAGATGGGAGGAAAAGGAAATGGAAACTCCTTTTAGTCTTGGCACTTGCAGTTGAGTTGGGTGAAATTTTTATTTTTGATAAAAAATCCGGTATTTTTCACTGAACTTCACATCTATAAAAAAGGAAAAATCCTGAGAATATAGAGGGGTTTCATGGCAGTGCATTCCAAACAAACCATCTCCCTTCTTTCCCTTGAGATATCTTATAATTTTAAATTCTCTGCATTGAGACGAAGTGCTTGATTTCATATCAAATGAGCAAAACTTGATTTCAGATGAACTGAAATGTTTTGTTTGTTCCCATTAAAAAAAGTTCAGTATTCAAGTCCATTTGACCTGAAAGGAATTAAAAATATTTTGGACCTGCCAGAAAACGAAATAAATGCATGCTGACCTGTTCTAATCCCTCTAAAGCTCCCAGATATTAATGCTAAATTTATCTTGAGAAAGGAACATTAAAGCCCTGCCTGCAGGTGCTGGGGAGATGGTTTGCCTGGCATACCTTGGCATTTGTCCCTGTGTTCCCTGAAGCTCAGGGGGTGTTCCCAGGACACAGCTTTCAGGGATGGGGAGTGGGATGTGGGAGGAAGTCCTGACTTTCCTTTCCTAGGGCCAGTGGGGAACTGCAGCGGGAAAACCGACAGTGATTTCTTTTCACTTTCTTCTTTTGCATTTGTGTCCTCACAATTTCTGCCTCTAAATTTGCCTTTTATGCAGAGGGTTTTGTTGTCCTCACACCCATTCATCTTCTTTCCTTCCTCCCTACCTGCTTTTCCCCTCTCTCCAGGCCCAGTCCAGGCTCATGAAGAGGACTGCCCACTTAAAGCATCTCTTCTCTGCTGTGATTGCCAGGACCCATCTCCCACCCACCCACCACAACAGAAGGGCAGCATTTCACAGTTTGCCTTTTGTAGGGCCTGACAGATTGAGAGCTCTTGTACAAATAACAAAAGAAGCCTTTGCCCTTGATTTTGAAATGCCTTGGGACTAAACCTGCTGTGCTTTCACTAGAGCAGAGGCTGATTCTCTCTTTCAGGGTTTTTTACTGTCATTTTGAAGTTTAAGAAACTCCTGCATCTTCCAAGTGAGTTTTCTTTCCTGCAGTCTCTAATCAATTGCAGCTTCATTTGTTAGTGCAGAAGGTCCAGACAGATTTAGCAACAAGGATATTTTCAAAACATAGGTAAAATTATAACTCCTTCTTGCTCAGTGTTAAATCCTGCCAGCAGAAGTAGCCAAGGCATCGTGTGTTGCCCTGCCTTTGCTTAGCCTGTCTGGATGAGGTTTTCGTCTTGTAATATTCAATTTACCCTCTTTTCTTTTGTCTGACCGCTGGTTTATGGCAAAATTTTTTGAGATGTGCAAGAAATCTACTGAACTCACTGATAATGCAAAATGCAGACCTTTTTTACCTTAGAATTTACGAAGACTTCTTCCTATGTTTTTTTTCACAAGGTGAAATGAGCATACTATTTACTTTGTCTAATTAAAAGATCATTATGATTATATAGGAAACAGGAGCTGTTTGCATTGTCATTTTTGCTGTACTTTGTTTACACTGATGAGTTTTATATTCTACTTGACATTGAGAACATTCAATTGTATAATTTACAACTTTGTGAGACTTTATAACTGAGAAAAGTGCTGCCCTTTAAAAGGAATGGAACAATTCTACTTTGAAATGTTGCCAAAAGACAAGACTTGAGGTTATGGCTAAAAAGCATAGGAAAGATACATATTTGCTTCAGTCATTATTTTTCAGTAATATTTCCAATGATGTATGTTTATTTTATGTATTTCTTTGCCTTTTCTCCCTCATCTCACCTTCCTGCCCTGGCTAGGAATTTGACTTCTGTCACCTGTGTGTTTTTTAATGTTATTTTCTTGAACTGTAATTAAACTGATTTTCCCTTTCTTAGGGAATACTTGGCTTATGGAAAGACAACTGCCTTCCCATGTAATCTGTTGTTATTCAGGTCCTGTACCACGGCTTGGCATTTCATTCTGTTAAAAATGCAAGTGGGATTGTTAGACATGTCACCTACAAAGCCATGGGGTCAGCTTGGCAGCTTACTTAATGTGCTAATTTGCTGTAATTTAATCATGCTTGGAATATGGATTGGACATCTGAGTATCTTGGTGGCAAACTTGGACTCACACAGCCCAGAAACACTTGGTTAAAGCCTGGTTGGGAATTGTGAGCTGTGGTCAGCTCCTGATCCTTTGCCTTTGGGGCTTCAGGTGGGGCCTTTGGGGCTCACAGAACTCTGTGGAGCTGTGGCTCTGTGCCCAGGGCCTGTGTGGAGATGTGGCTGAGCTCTGCAGTTTAATTAATTATGCATTAGCTGCAAATGAGATGGAGCACGCTGAGCTCCCTTTGTGGCTGTCTGTGAGAGATGCAGAGCAAAGCCTGCTCTGCCCAGGCACAGTGAGCATGCAGGGCTTGGCAGGGATGGAGCCCTTGTCCCAGGCCAGATGTGGGCTCTTGGAGTGGCTGGGGGTGGTAAATCAGGCACCTTGTTTTGCAAGTCACAGGCTCTGCACTACAGGCCAGCTTACAGTGACTTGCCAAAATATTTGCCAGATAGCATTTCTCAGATGTAATCAATTAAGTCAGTGAAACTTAAAAGTTGGCTTCTAAATTAGTTTTCTAGAGTAGCTTTCTTTGCCCCTTTTTGAGCTTACTTTTAAGCACCCAGTTTGGACTTCTTGCTCATGTATTATTTGGTGCTAAATTGTGAAACCTGTGTTTGCATTAGTAAGGCTGATAGCTGAAGATTTTCCAAAGGATAAGTTTTGCTGTTGGAAAAATTTTGTGTTTGGATCCCAGAGAGCTCCATTTCAACCAGGTCACACAGGCTGATTTCCTGGCTGGTTTGCCATTTCTTTCATTTCCCCTTTTTGACTATTATGTTGTAAGACTAAAGTTAAAATTTTAACACACTATGTTTCACCATTTGAAAAAAAAAAAAAGTTTTAGCCTTGGGTATTGTATTACCTTGCTCTCATTTAATCTTCTAACAGTGCAATTATCTCTCATCTTTATGTTATTCTTTGTGTGACTCTGGCCCTGATGAGATCAATTTAGTTTTCAACTTCTCTTTTTAGTATTGTGATATCTTTTCTCTTGTGATAAGCCAGAAAAAATCTCCCTGGCAACACCTAGCCATGGATATTCTTAGTGCCTCTGGCTGGCCACTTGCTACTGTGTCCACCTGGCCATTTTCACTGCACTAATTGGTTTATCCGTTGGAAAGACTTTTTTCCCCCTTTTTTTCCAACTTTGGTAGGTTCATCTTTGATTCTCTGATCTAGGTTTAGATTGCATATTAAGAAAAAATTCTTCTCTGTGAGGGTGGTGAGATCCTGGCACAGAGTGCCCAGAGCAGCTGTGGCTGCCCCATCCCTGGAAGTGTCCAAGACCAGGTTGGATGGGGTTTGGAGCAACCTGGGACAGTGGAAGGTGTCCCTGCCATGGCAGGGGGGTGGAATAGGATGAGCTTTAAGGTCCCTTCCAACCCAAACAATTTTGTGATTTCATGATTCAAGCAGGCACTTGAGCATGTCCCAAGTTTCAAAGTCACTGTGCTGTTGCAAATGTGATAAGAAAAAAAGGAACATTTCTTGTGCCTGTGTGTTTGCAAGAATGTGCATTCACTCTGCAAATGGTGGACAATAGTTCTGCCCCACGGAGTTCACAATTTCTGTCTATATGAAATATGGTTAAGTACTTGAAACTCCTGATTTCAAGTGCAGGACCAGATAATTCCAGCAAGAATTTAGCTGCTCCATCAGCTGGCCTTCATGCAGCTGGAGTCTGAGACCTATTTTTGGAGAGCCCAGCCCAACTTACCCCATCAGCTGTGGCAAACTCCCCCTGGCCAGATGAAAGGTGGAGCAGGCTCTGTGTTAAAATGTGATTTGACCAGAAACAGCATTGGCATAACTCAGAGGCAGGGAGCTTGTAATGAGATCATGTGGTCAGCAAAGCACACAGCCTAAAATCTTCCTTTTAAATGGCTGCTTCTTTGCACATCAGGGCAGGACAATGATTTGTAAAGTTGGAGAAGGATGCCTGGTGCATACCCAGTCTTTAGTTTAGTAATGTGGTCTTACTTTTGGTTTATGTAAAAATGTGTGAGAGGAGGAATTTGATCCTACTCCTCAAGAGAATTTTGCTGCAGTGATTGCTCTTGGTTAAGGATTCACCAAGTTGCAGCCATTGTTAACCTGTGATTCAAGAAATCACAAGAATCCCATAAAAATTGAGCTCCAAGTTAAAATTGTGTTGAGGCAGTGTCCTCCTGGAGATGCCTTTTAAACAGGGCTGGCTTGGTATCATGTACCAAGTTCACTCCATGGATTTCCTCTTGTTTAGGCTGTTTTCAATTTGCTTTCACCTCACAGAAGCTCTCTCCCATTTTAATTCCCTGCTGGCTTTACCCAGTTTTCTTATGAGTGATCTATAGCAGAAGGGTCCAAATTCAGACTGCAGTATGGGAAAAGGATTTATAAATTATGAAACACCAATGTAGCTGAGCAGGATGGTTAGGGGGGAGAAGAAAGACAAGTAGAGGACATTTGGAAAACAAAGCAGAGAGCAGAGGAAGGTGAGCATGTCTGTAAAACCATCAGAAATAAGTTTTTAAAGAAAAAAAAATCAGAGAAACTATTGATCAAGAAACGACCATAACACAACATGATTGTGTGCAACTGTAATGAAAAACAAAACCCCAAATGGAGGAACTTAAAAATGGGAGAATGAATCACTAGGGTATAAAATCCAAGGTTGATGATTCTTCATTGTTGACTCCAACCTCCATGGGCTGGGATTCAATTTACCCTGGAAGGCAAATGAGGGTTTTGGTAAAATGCATGAACAGGCTAATTGGAGGCTAATTAGGGAGCCAGTTGATCACAGAGGACTGACACAAGAGAAGCCCACAAGATCCCAGTGGCAGGGAGTGCTGCAGAAGGATGGCTCATGATTTAAGGTGCAATTCCCAAAAGAGCAGTTTTCTGTCAAGCTGTCAGCAGGGTTTGGTGCTTTTCCAGAGGTGCAGATGTGCTTGAGCAGCGGGAAGCTGAGAGCTGAAGCAAGTCCACCCTGCCTGCTTCTGCTTCCCTACCAGGGAGGAGTCTGTTCTTCCTGCATTTGCAGCACCAAGGGATGGATGTGCTCATGCCTGGGCTGGGATTGTAGTGCCAGGCTTGGAGTGGCACTGCCACCAGCTGTGGTGCAGCTGAGCAGGGCTGGGTGCCTCCTGTGCTGTCACAGATGTGTTTGCCACCACAGCAGAGTGGGCTCCAGCTGTGCTTCACAGGTGCCTGAGTCACCGGGGTGGAAAACATAAAAACAACAACACATAAGCTGCTGGTTTGCAGCAAGGCATGGGAAGCTGGGAGTTCCTTCAGCAAGGTGTCCCAGGAATGGAGATGAGCAGCAAAGCAGCAGATCAGCAGTGCTGATCCTCGTGTGGCTGCAGAGAAGGTGCTCAGCAGTCGGCTCAGGCGTTCGTCTGCTCCCACGCTGACAGATGAAGTGTCCACAAAAGCAAACCAGCTGCATTTCAATGGTGGCTGCCTGGTCTGAATGCTGCACACTCAGGTTTGAAATGAAATTCCAGCTCGTTGCTGTGCTGACAAGCTGCAGATGATGGCTGTGAACATGACACACAGTTCAGTCTCCCAGCTGCTCATCCTGGCCTCTGCTCTGGGCTTGCCAGAAAGTTCCCTTCTCCCTATCAGAAGGAGGAGATAAAATATTAGAAACTGCTTTATTAGGACAATATTGCTGCTGTGAGTTTGGGGAGCCCTAAGGCTGGTAAAGTCCAGTTGTTTCATAAGGTGCAGTCATATTTTCCTGAGAAACCAAACAAGATCATGAGTCAGCAACTGTGGATTTGGTGGATGTCCTAAAGGGAGTGACAGAAAACACAGGGAGAGGGAGTTTTTATGGCAGGCAGTGTTCATGCTTCAGTAACTCAGAGCATCTGTTTGAGCTTTGCCTGCCATGATGGGTGAGGCAGAATCAGGAGATGTCATGTAATTGGGTTTCCATGAAGAACTTGATATCAAACATTCATGAGCAAGGCAAAAATTCCCAGAAAATAAGGTGGTGTCACCCCAAACTGTTGCAGATGGAGAATTCTTCTGAAGATGTGCAAAGGCAACACTATTTGACAGTTTGGGCACTTTTTATTTCTTCTCTGGAAGACGGTCTACAGTGGTAGGAGAAAATTACTGCAATATCACTGAGGTTTTCAGCTGGCTTTAGAAAAAAAGAGAGCATTTGAGGGACTTTTCATTGAACCATTAGAGTGCTGCTGTCATTTGATTTGTTCTGAATGAGCAGCAAAAGAGAGAAATAGAAGCTTCTCTGTGAGTGGTTAATTTTCACAAATGTGAATTTTTCCTAGCAGGAGCAAGAGGGTTTCAACACAGGCTGGTGTGAGGCTCTGCAAATGCCAAGTGTCTCCTCTTGGGAGATGGAAAACAAAGTTGGCACCAATGATTAGTGGCTGATTTGGCAAAAGTTGCTGAAAATTGACATCTGAGGGAGAGGTCTTGGGATGATTTAGTAAAACAGTGCAGTTTGAGATTACTTTTGTGATGTTACTGTGCAAAGTGCAGGGGTGATCAGAAGGAATGTAATGTGGAAAATGTGAGGGATGAATTTGGTGTCTTATTTAGTTCTTTGTGCTTTCTCTTGAGTTTTTCTAGCACATTGTTAGCAGTACAATGATACAGCAAAGTTGCTGATGTTAACTAAGGAAAGTTGAGATGCCAAAACACCACAAATATTTCATTTACTACATATGGAACTTTGCTTCTCTTCCTCTTTGCTAAGATATGGGTATTAATTTCACTTGGATGTAACTGTCATTTAGGAACAAATCCAACATGGGAATAACATTGCCTGGTCCAGCAAATCCAGCAATTCATCATCCAAGAGCCTGAGAGGCAGAGCAGCACTGGAGGACTCTGTGGGGTTTGTGGTCAGGCGTGTGTGGAGGCATCCCTGCCTGCCCAGGGACAGCCTCTGGGAAAGAGCACTGGGTGGGAAGTTGGGATATGAACCAGGAATCTTGCAGCTACTGTTTTGAGTGTTTTGAGCTGTTTCTGGTCTTGGGATGGTTCCAGCACCAGCTGGAGCCAGTGTGGCTTTCCCTCTGCTGGGAAGCACATGGGGTTGGTGCCTCAGAGGTACCAGGGCCCAACACTGGGCATGCTGTCCTGAGGGGTGAAGGTAATTGTGTATGTGTGGAATTTTTATGCTCCCAAGAAAATTTAAAGTGGTTGGTTGGCACCTAGTGGGAGTGAGATGACTTCCAGGGAACCTCCTGATAACTTTCCTCAGGAGTTGGCAGGACTGTAGGGACTACAGTGTGACAGTGATGAAGTGAGCAGCAAACAGGGAGGACAGGCAGTTTTTGCTGCAGGATGGTAGGATCACATTTTGCCTCTGGCTGATTTACTCACAGCAGGAATAAAGGTACTGTGTCAGGAGTTAGTTTGACACGTAAGGGAGAGAAATGAAAGCGCAAAAGCTCAAGATATCTTGACAGCCAATCACCCACCCAAATAACAGCCCCCCAGCCAACAGAGCTTGCTGTCCACAACTTCAGTGCACGGCTCAGGCTCTCCCCTGCCCAGCACTGCTGTTCTGCAGTAGCAGCTCTGATAGCTTTGCCTTGCTGCTGATTGCTTTAGCTTTTCATGCACAGCAGAGAGAAGACATGACCTGCAGCCCCTGCCAGCCTAGGCTTACTTTTTTAGAGAGGTTTTAAGATTTATGGTCATATTTTACAGTAACTGTGATTTGTCTTATAGATCGTGAATATATGATTGCCCCATGCTCCCATAGTGATGGGTAGGTCATTACTCCTGAGCACTAGCAAGGAAATTTTAACACTGAAGTTTTTCAGTGGAGTAATCCACGAGGCAGGGCTGGAGCTGGCTGCTTGGCAGGGCTGGAGCCTGATGAAGAGCTGCCTCCAGTGCTGCCAGGCCAGGCTCATTCACCCTCCATGGTACACCTGGGAGTGACAGCTGGGCTCTGCATGAGCAATGAGTTCTCATGCTGAATCATGGATTCTGACCAGAATAATTGTAAAAGCTTGTGGCCCCAGGAGCAGAAGCTGCTGGGAGTCCTGAGGCTGGCAATGAAAATAGAGTGGCTGTGCTTGTTAGCTCCATTAACTGCTGCTGTTTGGGGAGAAGGACACTGGGGCTCCATGGGGGTGTTTGACCACCACGTGGCACCTTCTCTCTGTCCACTGAGCAAGGGGAGCCCTGCCAGTGCAGTGCAGAGGAGATCCCTGCAGCTGTGGCACTCAGGACAAGCGTGTCCTTGAGGCTTGCTGGAAACTGGCAGGAAGCTGTGTCTTTCAGGAGCTGTCCTTTGCCTGGAGGTCTCTTCAAGGAGAACAGAGACCAGCTTCTCACCACACAAGGCACAGCCTCTCCTGGCTGGTAACTTGTGTGCTCCGTGGGGACTGGGGATGCCTGGTGTGTGTTCCTCCTGGCAGCCAGAGGCTGTGCAGGCCAGTGTGTTGCTGTCACCTCAGTTGAGGGGACTCTGCTCAGGCTGCACATTGCCCAGGACCTGCTGACACAGCAGCCTGAGCAGCAAGGTTCAGGCAAGAGCACAGATGTTCTTGTAATGAGCCCGGTGATCTGGTGACTCATTCCCTTCCCAAGCAGCCACTTTTGATGTGAAAACTTCAATAAATGGAAATGGAGAATCCACTTTTGTAACGTTTCCAAGAGCTGTTTCTCATTTCTGGTTTGAAGGTGATGGCTTGGGCTTCCTCCCTTTGCTTCCCATTATATTTCTGTGAATGAAGCATTGGGACCTTTACCCAACCCACAGCCCTCTCTGTACTTTTGCTGACCTCTCTGAAAATTTCCTGACATTTCCTAAAATCAAGAGGTTCTCAGTGGTGATTCCATTCTCTTTTAATGCAAATGGTAATAATGATATGAATGATAATCATTGCTATTCTGTAGGCTGAATATATTTTCTTCCATATTTTTGTGTTAATTTTTAGTAGGTAAGTGCCACATTAAGCATGTCCATCCTGTCAGGGAACATGCTTTTCATATCACAGGGACTGTTAGAAATCATTAGTAATGAAGGAGACAACTGTTGTGCCTGGTGGGCTGGTCTGTGACATGCAGTAATGCAAAGTGACATGGAAAATTTGGAATGAAGGATGAAAAGCTGTTAAAAAAATTGTGGACGTAACTATAAATTTATTAATCTTGTATCTAAAACGTGGTGCTGAGCTGTAATGATAAATAGGATCCATTTCACTGCTGTTGGATTGCATGTGTGCAATTCAGAAAGGAGCTAAGGGTTGGGGCTGAGGGAACTGGTTTGGTGGTACCTGAATGGATGGCCAAAGGCTGTACTGGCAAGTGCACTTACCTTGAAATAGGAATCTGTGGGCAGCAAGATCAGTTTTTGAACCACATGTGTATCTTTAATTGTTTCAAATAGAGGCTACCCTGGGTAGCACAGGATCCCTGGACAGGGTATTTCTGTTAGAAGTACTTTTAAGCAACAAGTATTTTACTGCAAACAGCTCCATTCTTCTCATCAAAACATTGGTATGACTTGCTGCTCTTTGGGGCCTGTATTTATTATGCAGTATTACTTTGTAGAAAGTATTGCTTTTACTTTGGGTAACCAAAAACATTTTGGGTCACATTTCTCTCATTCGGGTAGTTTGTATTTGACATTTCGTGAAACTAATGCTCAGAACATAACAAGTGCTGCTGCTTCAAATGAATCTGAGCTGAAACCTGGACCTCTCCGGGCTGGTAACTCGTTTGTGTGCTTGATCCCAGGCTCCAACCTGACTGCCCTGGACCCTCTGGGCAGCGCCCTGGGCCCCGCCGAGGAGCAGGCGCAGCGGTGGAGGCAGCGCCGCCGGAGGCACGCCGCCGAGGACGACTACAACATCGAAGTCCTCCTGGGCGTCGATGACTCAGTTGTTCAGTTCCACGGGAAAGAACATGTTCAGAAGTACCTGCTGACCTTGATGAACATTGTGAGTACAGCCCTGCTCGCTGCCCTGTGGGAAGGCTCTGAAAGGGCTGGGGATGTAGGCCAGGCAAGCCATTTGAATAGGACGTAACAGGTTTTGCTCGTGGCAGGAGATAAAATAACTCTAGGAGGGAAATCCAGGCCACTTTCAGAAAATCCATTAGGGGAGAAGCAAAAAAAAAAAGAGAAAGGAGCCAAAACAGAAGCCGAGTGTGCAACTGTTAAAATGTTCAAAGTCCTTCTTATGCGCTTTGGTGGACGGGACACAAGGTCAGGGGCTCAGGTTTTTGGAAGTCATTATGTTTCAGCTGTATATTCCCTTAACCTAAGCTTCCTGCTGAGGAACACGGTTTGGAGAACTGTCTTCAAATAAGATTCTAACAGAAATTACAACTGGCTTTTACATTTTTAAAACTACTCTGCTGAATTCTTTGATTTCTCAACAGCCACTTTGGGTCCCAGGCCACCTCCCTGCTCCTTGTTCATACTGCAGTAAAATGTTATGCAGTGTAACACTCAGCTTTCATAAATTGATTTAATATTTACTCCATGACTGACATCTTTAGGTTTCCTTAGTTAAATATTTAATCTTCATAACCATAGTCTGTGTAACAGACTATATAGTGCAGGAGTGATGAAAGGAGACACTAGGGAATATTGTGTTTGAAAGAATCACTTTTTATTTCTAAATATCAATACAGCAGCCCTCTAATACCCCTGACAGTAAGCAAGGACACTATTTTTTGGAAAAGAATGAAGACTTGAAAAACCACCCCTAGTACAGATAAAAATCAAAATATATTTTATTCTTTTGCCAAAGAAATAGAAGTGAGCGGTAGCCCCCCTCATAGGTAACTCATTTGGCGGTGACTTTCTTCCTTCTCCTTCTCATCTGGAACAGGAGTCTTTTCTCAATAAAATATGCTTCTGAAAAAGCTTTGGCCTCACCGAATGTGTATTCTTAGCAAAATAGAGTTGAGTAAAAAATTGTAGGTCTGCTCTGTTTTTGACAAATGAAGTCTGACTGCTGAAGTTTACAGTTGTGTCAAGAGGATGAGCCTGTAGATGACTCCTTTCACTTTGCAAACCACAGAGGCAGAAATCCAGGCTATTAGGTAGATTTGTCTGGGATGTAATTTTTCCAAGATGTATTTTTTTAATTATGAAGCTTGGGTTTTTTCTTTCTTTATTACGTTCTTTTAGCAATGTGCAGAATATCACTGTTTTTCATTTTAAATGAGAGGTGGAATACAATTTAAGAAAATCCCTTGTGTGATATAAATTCAGTTATGACTTTTTATAACAGCATTCTAAATAGTTAAAAACCTGCTCTGACATTAGAGTTATGGGGTACTTGGTGTCTGCTCTGATGGCTGTAAATGCATATATTCTAACAGAAATGACATAGTGAATTTAATTTATTTGTGTGGTTTGTTTCCTCTGAGGCTTAAAACAAAGTCTACAGTGAAACAGATGGTTTTATGCATCTCTAAATTAACAAGTCAAACAGGCCAAACCAGGAATGTGGCAAGCAGGCCAAAATAGATTAAACAGGACTCTTTACTTATCATGTCACTTAAATCTATTTTTAAGAATTAAAATATACAGTAATGGTAAAGAAGCCATAAATGTTCCAGCTCTGGAATATACTTTTTCCTAATTTTAGCAAACCAAACCAAGACACAAATTGCAAGAAATAACAACTCTTCAGCAGCCTGTCTCTGCAAGTGGTTTAGAAAGTGCAGCCTGTGTAACCATCCCCACAGGGCACAGCAGCTCTTGGCATAGGCAGCAATTGTTCTGTTGAGAGCTCTGAGGTAGAAACATGTCTTTTGGGGACTGAGGATGTGTCCCATGCCTTGTGCCCAAATTCCAGGAGCTGCTTGAAATCCCCAAGGCCTCTTGAAAGGCTCTGGGTAGCTGCTGGCAGTCATCAGGGTTGTGCTGTTCTTTCCCTCAAAACTCAGCTGGTTTCTAGAGTCTGCATTTCAGCAGAGGGGCGGTGATGGTAACCAGTCCTGTTCCCAGCTCCAGCACAGAGAGGCAGGAGGGGTTTGTTACTGCAGAGGGTGGTGCTGGAGACCTGGATTGTGCCAAGGACAACACAATGCAGAACCTCTCCTTCCTGTCAGCACTGCAACTCCAGCTCTTGCCCTCATTGCTGGGTGGGTGCAAGGTGTAATTCTGTGTAGAACATGGATTTGGTCTCCTTTCCTGAGATTCACAGTGACTCCCCCATTGCCTTCTCTTCTACCTCTTTGAATGGTTGGGGGTTTTTGTTTATAAAATGAGCCCACTATAAAAGGCCTTGGGGTCCCTGGCTGTTAGGGGTCACATGTATGCAGTTTGTCTCTGATGAGATGTGTGGGTCCAAGGTCACTGAAAAAGAAGACAGCTACAAGCAGTTTCAGCTGTATTTTAAAATCTAATTGGAGATCCTCTCATAACCATCAGATGGTGTGTACCCTGCTGGATTTAGGATGAAATCAATTAGCTTCCTGTTGTAACAAGGCATAGAATCAATTAGCTTTGTATGGTAACGAGGTAGTAAGCATAAAATCAAGAATGCATGGTAACAAAATAAAATAATAGTGAAGGTATTTACTGGAGATAAAACAGGTCATCAAATAGTTGAATTTCTGAGGTTCCAAAAATGAAATAAATCTTAGGTGAATTGTCCCTCCTGTGGCAAGACATTACTTTCCCAGAAGCAACTCCCAGCATTGCTGTTTCTCCCACTGTGCTTGATCTCTTTGTGTGTGATGGTGTGAGCAGTTGTCCTTAACTAACTTTTCCCAGGGATCTTGGGTGGAACCCTACCACCAACCCAATCAAAACAATATATTTTTTTTTTTCCAAGCCCAGTGCAATGACTGTAAATTCAGTAAAATCTGTTTTGTGCAGCTTAAGTGATGTGTTACAGTCCACACCTAAAAGCCATGAAGTGAGAAAAAACAGGGGCTGGGTGTCCTGGCTATCTTGAATAGCTGTGCTAATATTTATCCCAAAGTTTGGAAATGAAGTCACTCCCAAACAAATGGTGATGGATGCCAGAGGATTTTTAACACGTTGGGCTGCAGCCACGTATCGTCTGACTGTGCGCCAGCCGTTCCACTGCAGTGAGCTCGGCCTCATGCCTCCCCTTTCTCATCCTCCAGTCACTTCCTCTGACAAAACTCTGGTTTCTCTTCACCTCCTCTCTTTTCTCTGCTCAGCACCATGGGGGCATTCAGCCACCTTTGGAAAAGATGCCACTGTTTTTGCTTTAGAGACCCTCGGCTGCCTCTTGCTTGCACTATTTTCATTTGCATGTCATGCTGTGTTTTTTCCTGGGAAGGATATTGGCCTGCACAGTCCTCTGCATTTCCAAGCGTGAGCCCACACATTGCACAAATTAACTTTGTATTTATAGCATGCAGGAGCATTTCCACAGAGGAGAGATATTTGGGTGGAATCTTGTAGTTCTGTAGTTACTCAAGAACATAGGAGGTAATTCAATTTCAGCAAGAAAGCATCTCAACCCCCCAGTAATTGTATCTGCTTGTACAATTGTTTGGGAAATACTAGAAAAGTGCAAGGCTAGAAGTGGTGTTGTACAATTACCTTGTTGCTTGGGAAAGAAAAGGTTTTCATTGAAGGATGCTCTTGGAGGAGGAGAAGGGAACTGAGTGGATGTCATTGAGCTGAATGGCTTGGATGGGTGCACTGATCAGAGCATAAAAATCTGGCTGGGTGGTCAAAGCCAAAGGGTGGTGGTAAATGGAACCAAACCCAGCTGGTGGCCAGTCCAAAGTGGTTTTCCCCAGGTCCAGCAGTGCTCAATACCAGTGATCTGGATTAGGGAATTGAGTGAAACTTCAGTTCATGTGCAGGTGACACCAAGGTAGATGGGAGTGTTGATCTGTTGGAGGGCTGGAAGGCTCTCCAGTGGGATCTGGACATGGCCTCAAGTTGCTCCAGGAGATGTTTAGATTGAATATTTGGAAAAATCCCTTCATGTTTGTCAAGCATTGGAACATGCTGCCCAGGGAAGTGACAGAGTCACCATCCCTGGAGATGTTTAGAAGATACTTGCATGTGGCACTTGGGGGATGTGATTTAGTGGTGGCCTTGGCAGTGCTGGGGTTGATGGTTGGACCTAATTATCTTAAAGAGCTTTTCTAACCCAAAGGGTTCACCCGTTGAAATGGGTGTTGTTGGTGCTGAAATTCACTGTTTCATAACCCTCTTAAAAGTAGTTTCCAGGATTAAGCAATTTTCTGGGGTAAAAATCTTTAAATTATTTTCAATCCCTTTACTATAAAAGGGCTGTTATTGAAATATTTTTATATATTCATGTAATAGATATATGGCCAAAATATTTATGATACTAAAGCCCATCTCCTCAATGTAGCTAAGTGCCTAATTGCTCTTATTTCAAAGGGAGATAGACCCTAAATAAGAATTATGCCTCACTCTGGGCTAGATTTATCTGAGTATTTAGTCATTTACCTGCCTTTGAAATCAGTAAGAATCAGTATTAAAAATTAGCTCATGGGATTATATATCCCCCAGCCTTCAAGTGAAACTTCAACTCCAGAACAAATACATTAAACAACTTTTCATTTGAATAACTGAAATCAATGAGAGTTATGCAGCTGGGGGCTTTGGAAAGTCCCTGGAGTCTTTCACCTGCATCTTTCAGCACTACACATGTCTTTGAAATTGTGGCCCTGAGGCGCTGCTGAATGTGTTATCTGTCCTCTTTAATAGGATGTACATGATACTACTATTATAGATGAGATTTCTGCTCTCGTATCTCTGCCTGATGAGGGATGAAGATTTGCAGGTACAGAACAGCAAGTCCCTAATGAGAGAAAAGGGCAGAAATGCCATCGGTTTCTAACTGACAGTTGGATAAAAACCTGAAAGCATGTCTAATTCAAGCTGCTAAAAAGAAAGTGATGATTGAATACATTGAAATAATGGTGCTCCCTGTCTTCAGAATCATGGTTTTTAAGCTAAAAATGCATTTCTTTTAGGCAGCAAGGATAGTTCAATAATGTAGAATTTGACTGGATTTTTGAAAATTAAATAATTCATAAGCTCCAATGCTCATTATTTAAAATCAGTTTATTTTAATATGGGCACTTTAAATTTGAACTAACTCTAAGAAGTTTCAAAAATAAAGAATGTAAGTCCAGCTCTATTCATCTGAGGGACTTCAGCTGTCCGTAGCTGAATTACAGCTTGTTTGAAAGTTTAAATATATGTATGTGAGTTAACTCCACATTTTGACTGTTCATTATAAACCAGTAGCTGTGACTGGTGTGAACAGTGTATAAAGAAGCCTACATGAGGTTATTTTTGTTCATTATCTTGATTGCCACCCTACAGTGGAAGCTGTAGTTGTTCTTGGGCATTCAGGGGTTCCTGCAGGAAAGACCCTCTCAGAACTCTTACAGGTTGTGCTCATTTTCACAGGGATTTTATTGCCAGTGTCAATTAGGTGAGCACTGCTCATTATTGGTACCTGGAATGTGCCTTGTTGCCCTAGCACACAGGTTTTGGTACTGTCCTCAAGGTAGAGGCTAGGTACTGTTAAAAGATAGATTTTTTTCTTTACTCCAAATACCAACATGAGCTTTAGCCACAAAGGTTTCAGCCAGGGACTTCTGAGTTGTGACAGTGTGGTTTGTGTGATGGAGTGTGGATAATTAGGATCAGCTTTCAAAATCTGTGTGCTTTTCTTTACCAAACCCCTCAGATTTGAAGAGGTTACCATATTTATTACTTTGACAACACACCCCTATCCCTTGTAGTAAAGTCATAAATCAGTCTGCTTAATTATTTTATGATGTTCATTTTATTAACATGATCTTGAGACAGTAATTCAGAAAAATACTGAGTCTGTTGGTGCAAAGGTAATTTACAGTGTTTAGAGAAACTTCTCACAGCAGTGGTTTATGAGCAGGAATGAGAAGTTCCAAGAGCCTGCGGGAGGAACTAAGAAAAATAAATTAGTCATGAAGTCAGAAAACAAAGTCTATGACCTTTCTAAAGCCAATGTTACAGTCGAAGATGAGATAGAGGCCCGTAACATGAAGCTACCTAGTGCCTTGCCAACACATCTGCTGGGGAATGTTTTTCATTTTGATCAGAAGCAGCTAACTTGGACTTGGTAACATCTACTGCCTCTGACACCAGGGAAGGTAAATCAGGACTTGGACTCATATTTGCATAGAAAATGTGAGATTCTTATCTCTGGTTCAAAATGTGCATTGCCAAGCTCTTCTAAAATTGCCCGGTGGATGTGGTTTTGAGCAGAATGATAGATGTTTTCCAAATGTGGGATCACAGTTTGACCTTTAAGTTTCATGTGTGTTGTGTGCTTTCATTCTTCTTTTTTTCCTTGTGATGCTCAATAAAGAATTCAGGAAAAAAAGAGAGTTCCTCTCTAAGGAAATGAGGAAATGCCTTGTAAGGACTAGAAAGGGAGACTAGGAGCCCTTGATTTTGCTGTATTGCTTTCTGTGTGACCATAGTACATCCACCAGAGGAATTGATGTAATGTTATTCCTGTGGGATTAAGATAAAGCTTTGGGAATGTCAGAAATGCTCATTTGGGATCTTCAAAAGCATAAAGAAGGTGATGAAAATCGAAGAGCACAGTGGTGTTTGAAGTGGGACCACAGAAAAATAAAGTGAGAGGGAAACACTTTTGGGAGGGTCAGATTACAGAAGTTTGTGCTCAGTATCCACCATGACATTTCTGGTTCCTACCCTGTAATTCAAACCAGACGTTTCTTACAGAAATAGACAATCACTGGATGCCCACCAGGCACCAAGGCTTTGCTGCAGATAATTATGAGCTGATGAATGAGCTGCATCTCAGGCTGGGCTCAACAATGGCTTGCCAGAAGCTCTGCCATCCTACAGGGAAGGAACTGATGCTCTCCAGCTTCTCTGGCAGAGATCCACACATGGTCCCAGCTCTGCCTGGGAGCACGTAGCCATCAGTAGTTCCTGCAGCAGTAGTTGTGTAAGGATGCTGGGTGATCAAAGAGTGGGCTAATCAGCTTGGATGGATCAGCAAACTGTGGTGGCTGCAAAACCAGATGACTCTTGGTTTGTGCCCTCTCCAAAGGATCAGATGTGCCCTCTGATGGCCTCTGGGGCTGGGTCAGGGCCGTTTGACACTGATGTAGCCCGAGGTTGAAGCAGTGAAATGTCCAGCAGGGCTGTGTGCTCAGGAGCCCAGGGCAGCAGCGCTCACCCGGGCGTGAGGAGCAATCCGTGGAGCTGCCTCAGGAAGAACCCAGTGGTTTGTGGTCCAGGAACAGTGTTGTGATGAAATGATCTGCCTTTTGCATAGCAGATACTAACAAAGTCTGCAAGGCTGGGGACTCCTTCAAACTGCATGAATGAGTTTGCTGATGATTTGCCAACATACGCAGATTATTCTCCTGTGGTGCATAGGTTAAATTAGGGATCCAGGGAACCACCTGACTTTGCCTAAAAATCCTGCCAGCTCTATCAGCAGGTAACCTGCTCTGCACCAAGACTAGCAGAACTGCAGGCTGTTGATTACTATTTGTGTTACAGGAGCTTTCAAAATTCCCTTTTAGGACCAGGCAATGCTTTGCTCAGTAATCAAAACTTTCAACTGCTTCTTTTACAAAGCACGAGGCACCTCACTGGTGCTTGGCTTGCCTTTAGCTTTTTGATGTATTCTATGTGCTTACTGTGCTGAGTTGAAACTTGCTCAAGGCAGAAGAATTATAAAATTAGCAGAGAGGGACAGATGAAAAAAAAGTAAATAAAGTCTTTGTTTTTCTCATGTAGCACCAATCTGTGCTAGCCTGATTTCTACACAGAAACTTTAAATAGAAATGTATGTTTTCCTTTGAAATATCCCAGAAAAAGAAACCAAAGATATCCCAAAATAGTTAGCGAACTACAATAGCTTGATGAAAGTGTCTTTACAGTGTTTCACTGTGCTTTGAATTCTTTGAGGTTTACCCAGCCTTCTTCATCACCCTCTACAAATGCTGAATCACTGTAGGACATCTAACAAGTTTTAATTCATTCACTGCCTTCAGTTCAGGAGCTGTGATTATGGGATGGTCTCTGTGTACTTTTTTTCTCCTATGCAGCAACTTAATTTTAGACTTACTGATCTAAGAACCACAGGAGATTGACTCTGGCTTTTCTTCTGTTGATATGAACCAGGATGTCCTGCTGAAGTACATGAAGATGCAGTGCTGGAAAAGTACTTGCAGTCTTTTCCAGAGCCGTGTGTATTTATTGCACAGACATCTGAACATGTATCTCCATTGTCTGGCTGTCTCTGCTTTCAAACACTAACTTTCAAAGTTGTGAGTTGCTCTCAAGCCTGGAGCTTTCTGATTGCACAGGCTGGTTGCTCATCTTCTGCCCTATACATTGAGCTGCATTGGCTTGACTCTGCTTTCCTGTTGAAATAAGAGGTGGAAATGTGGAGAATCTGAGCTAGGGATTGTGTTGGGCCTTTCAGTGTTTGCATTTTCATGAACCTCTGAGAGCACGAGGTTCGCTTGGATCTTGTATCTCTAACAGCTTCCTGAAACAAATAGGTGTGATTTAGACTGTGCTGAAAAAAGGGAAAAGTATCTATTTCAGCATGTTATGCATGAGCAGTAAGACACTCCTAGCTAACCACAGCTTAGGTCAGAGGAAGATGCTGGGCGAAGAGGGCTTGGATTCACCCTTATTAATGAAACCAAGGCCCAGAGCTTTGAATTGGCTTGCTGTCTTGCAGAAAATCCAGGATCCCAAGAGAAGCAAGCAGTTTTTTACAATGCTTGTGCTTTTCTGTTCATTCACAGTTTGTTTGTTAGATGTCATTTGCATGAATAGTCAAACAGTGTTTTAATTCTGTTCCATCAATGTTTTCAAGCCAAGTTTCCCTTTGGCACACAACAGCGATACAGTTGTTTGGTTACTCAACGATTGTTAAAAGAGGCTTAGGTTAAATTCTGGAAGTTAATGAGAGAGTGGTGTGCACCAATTTGGATTTTGCTTTATGAACTAATTAAATACTTATTTACATGCTGTGTTTACTGTCCTCTATGCACAGCAGTTTTTGTTTAATACTCATTTCATGTACAGGTAATTTGCAGCTTATTTCAACCTCATATCCTTGATGTGAGTACTCTCTTCTCACCACACAAAGAGGGAGGCAAATTAATATCCCTGCCTCCCTTGACAGTGTTCAAGGGTCTTTTTCCTGGGTGAAAGAATTTTTGTAAAGCAAAATGTGTTTATGTCTTACCTCTTTATAATCTGTGCTGAGCAATGGTCCTCAAAGTAAAAATAAGAGCGTTTTTAAAATTTCAGAATATAAAGTTAGTCTTCTAAAGTCTTATTTAAACATGCAAAGAGATGATCTGATTTCTAGAGGGGTTTTTTACAAAGCAGATTTGAACATAATCAGCTCCTTCTACCCGCAAGGAAGACAGAAGCCCCTGAGGCCACTCATAGCCATGGGCTCCTCATCCACCATCCTTATCCAAGGATCTGCTTGCACATCAACCACTAAGGAGCCTGCATCCCAGGCATCCCCCAGAGTGTTCCCCAGGTGTCCTGCAGGGTGTGAGCCTCCTCCTGGAGCTGTGGTTCAGCAGGACACTCAGGACTGTTGGAAACTTGGATGTCTACCAGGCATAAAATAAGGCTCTTCTGTCAAAAAATACTGATGAAACAAATTAAAATTCATTTTAAAATGTCAGTGGGGATTGCTTAGCAAAAACTACACTGATGTATTTAATTTTAATGGTTTTTGAAGAGATAAAATATGGGCCATTAAAACTGGGGCTGATTGAAGTAGCAGGACATTATTTACCATGTTTAAAATGAAAGATTCCCTGAAAGTTATTTATTACCTTGAAGTAATGAATCTATTTTGCAGGAATAAATGAAATCTAGGTCCATCCAGCAAAACAGTTCAGTGTGGTGAAACCTTTACCAAGAGAACGAGGTTTTAGGGAAGGAACTTGCCTTGCAGGGATCTCATCTGCCTCTTCTAATTTGTAAAGCTAAACCCCTGCCATTTGGCCAAGTCTCATGCAGTCTTCATCACTGAATACTTAAATCAGCCTCGTTAACAGTTAATATTTGCCCAGCTTGCCTGTAGCAGTGTTTCCTAAGTAATTGTTATTCATCCACATTTCATTCTCTACTCTAAATATTTACAGTTTTCTTTTCAGTGTTCCTGGGGTGATTTCCCCATGTGTGTGTTCAGTTATGTAGCTCTGGTATTAAAAAAAAAACAAAAAAAAAAAAAAAAAAAAAAAAAACCAAACAAAAAAACCAAACAATTTTAACTTGCTGGCATTTTGTAGCTTTTGTTCTACTTGCAAAGTTTACACACTGATGAGTTTTGACACACAATAAAGGCAGCTCATGTGCCTGACCAGCTTTTTGGGGGAGTGTGATATGATGGGTCCCAGATGGGAGAGTTACATGGTGCAGCTGAGCTGATCCAGTGAATGGCTCTTGGGAGAGAGGTCCTGTCTCTCTGCTCACTCTTCCCCTTCCCTATGCATGGTCCTGCCCAGCAGAGAGGTATTTGGGATTTTGCCTGGATTGCCATGCTCCAGGTTCCAGTGGGTACACATGGGTCAGCTCAGCTGCACGGTGTGGGTGCACCATGATAACTCCAAGTGAAATTAGGCTGACACTTCTATACCTGTTAATCTCAAGTCTCTTTATATATCTATATCATCTATATGCACATCTACGTATCTATCTCTCTCTATATTTATTTTAAATGATTCACTAAATTATGGCCTGTTGGGAGATTACAGCAGAGTTTGGAAAAAACCCCATTCCCTCTCTCATTAGTGGAGTTTTTCATGTTTTAAATATGATCACAAAGTGGTGTCTGGCCTAATGACAGAGCATAAAAGGTACTGGCTGTATCACTGCCTTCATAGTTACCATTGTTAAAGCACTGAACTCTTTTGCAGGTTAATGAAATTTATCATGATGAGTCCCTGGGTGCTCACATTAACGTTGTCTTGGTGAGGATAATCCTGCTGAGCTACGGCAAGGTAAGGAAAGGTTAATTTAAATGGATGATATCAATATCTATAGACTTTATTCTTTTATGAACAGTGCAGTTACTGGGGACATGTTTTGTTTTGTATTTTAATCCATATATATTATCCTTACTAGTCTGTGAATATAAAGAACTTTCATGTTTATATATATCTGTTTATCATTTAAACTTTATATTTCAAATAATTTCAATTTCTTCTGGGTTTTCCCTTTGTCATTTGAAGTTACTGCTTAGCTCTGGCAGTCTGTCTTTTCACATTTGTTTGGAATAGTCCATGAAACATAGAGAACACTTTAGCTCCTAAAGAAAACACAATGTGTTCTGGTTCAACTGTATGTAAGTAACAGTAAACACAAGGTCAGTTCTGCAAGATGCTGAGGGCTACGGCCGCTTTCTAAGAACTCATTTATACTTGTGCTTATTATCAGGGGAGCTACACATGTGCTTAAAGTTAAATGGGTGTTCTGTGGAATAGGGGCCAGAAGGCAAGAGCTCTGCAGATCAAATCTGTAATTAAAAATATCAAGTGTTCTTTCTCTCAGTTTCTGTGGAAGGGGTTGCTCCACAGACAAAACTTGGGTAAAGAGGGACAAAATGTTAAATGGGTTTCAAAAGCATTGGTCTGTTCAGTACTTGTGTCCTGTTACTGCCAAGTCATTCCATGGGAACAAGAACAGGACATTTCAAGTACGTTGATAACTGCTTTGGTTAAGGACATGTGATTTTAGTGCTCTCCAATGCAGCATCAGGCCCAGCTGCTCAGAGCAGAGTGTTAATGTCTAATGCACCTTCCTGTGACTGGAGTGCTGGGATTTCCAAGTTACATAGTAAACCTGGATTCTGATGATCCATGTCTGTTCATGGAAATTGCTGGAATGCTGTCAGCAAAGAGCCAGTGCAGATGGTGAAGCTCCACTGGCATTCACCAGCTTACCCTGCTCAATACCAGCTGAGAATTTTCCTTCCTGGTGCAAATGAGGGAGCTCTCAGGTTTAGTCTAGACTCTGCAGGAGACTGATTACCTGCATACAGGTTAAATTTTTCTGTTGGAGGTTCCCCATCTGAGAACTAAACACACCAATGCCTCTCTGCTTTTCCTGCAGTGATGATGATGATGATGTAGTTATGCACTTTGGATAAACTTAATCAGATATATGTCCTAAAATAAATGTAAAAAAAGTCATCTTTGCCATTTTGTGACTGAAAGTTCATGGAGTGTGTAGTTAAGATTGAATTAAAAAATGGTTGAAATATCCTTGTCATTGCTGTAATGGCAAAAATTTGATTGCAAATTGACTTATGAATCTCATACAAATCTGATGTTGCAATACTGGTGGAAGCCAGCAGAATTAGTACCTGGGCTAGTCACTTTGCAGTCCTTAGTTCATGGGTATTTCATAATTGTTATGTGTTTAGTATTATTCGTCTTTAGCCCTATAGATCTACCTCAGTGTGAGCTCTGGTTATTTCTGCCAGTTTCCAGATGGCAGATAGTGGCTACAGCAGTCATCATTCCATCTTAAGGATCTTTGTTTTCTTGTGAAGAGCAAAGCTTTGTCAGTTTATAATTTGAAAGTTACCAGTTTCATATTCTTTAGAGAGGAGAGTTGAGATGGAAGACAAAAGCCATCATTTTTTGGCAGGTCTTTTGCCACATCACAGAAGTAGCATTTGCAGGTCTGTGTAATCTGCTTCTGGATTCTACATCCACAATCTGCAGTGGACAATGCTTTAGCTTCTGAGTTGTCCTGCTGGTTTCACTGGAATAATTCTGCTATCACAAGCTTTCCCCAAAGACAATTTCTCTTGTATTTCCATATCTGAGTCTTTTTTATGTGAAAGATAATCTATAGTTTTCTAACAATAGCTAAAAGCATGTATAAAAGTTATCATTCCAGAGCTCCTCTGCTTTATGACGTGGGAACCTGCAGGCCACGGGTGTAGAAGAATACATCCTTTTCTGTCATGTTTTTAAAATTCCTGATCAGAGGACTAGTACCAGGGATTAGGAAAGTGAGGAGAATTTTCTTTAAAGGTTTGGGATACTTTAGCAATGGAAAAGCAGAGAGAAGCGTATAGTTCTTATTTTCTGAACCTGTTCTGAGGAATTAGAACAAAGCCTTGAATATTTTACTGTCCCACACATGAGCACTAACAATTTAGGAAACTAAATATTCAAAATACATAGTATTAAGTAGGGTATGTGTACAAGTTAAGGCAGTGCATGAATGAAGTAGTGTGGTTGGCTTTACAACGTGAAAATGTTATCCCAGTCTTGTTTGAGTAAGCATTTCTTTTGAAAGCATGGAGCTAATATCTTCAGATTCATTTGCTTCACTGCAGGCAATTTATATATATTATCAAGGGTGCCATTTAAATAATCATAATAATTACATTATGGTTCTGTAATTGATGAAGTATGTACCATCAACGTCAGGTTTATGACAGCACTCTCAGCTATTGCCAATTCTCCACCCCTGAGCAGCCTTCTACTGTATTGTGGGTTTTTCAGACAATTATATTATTTTATACAATATGTCATCTGTTGATAAGAATAATATGGACAATACTTGAGTTGCATAGCAACCAACCTTTCACTGGTTCTTGCTTGAAGGTACTCCACTCTTTCGAATGTACTTATATTTTAATATTCTCAAACACAGGCAACTGTGTGTGCAGAAGTTTCAGTAATTTCAGGAACAGCATTAATTGCCTGTGTAAGATGAAAAATGGAAGATATTCCTTAGTGATCACATGCTGAAATTACTTCAGGGACAAATTCAAAAATCTGACATGGTTTTACTGAATTAGCACTTTGTGTGAGTTATCACCTCAGGGCTTTGAGGGGGTGGCAGGTTGAGCCCTGCCAAGAGCACCAGGCTTGGGCTGTGGCTGGGTGGGTGTTTGGGGAGCATGCAGAGTGTGGCTGGGCTGGGGCTGGTGCAGATTTGCAGGACTTTGCAGGAGCTGCCAGCCCTTCCCTGACTCCCCACTTTTCTCTTAGTACTTCCTACAAGTTATGTACCACAGACTGATGTGAAGGCTTCAGCTGTGCCTTGCTGCTGCCCACTCATTTATCAATTCCATCATTAGGATAGAAAACTGTGTTCTGCAAAGCTCCATATTTGTGTTGGCTTCAGAAGCCACAATGCATTTCTCTGCATTTTCTTGGCATTGACTTCCAAAGTCACTGGCTTTTTTGATGGGATGGGATACTGCAAATAAGTAAACAGGGTACATGCAGTGCATTTTTCTTCAAATGGGAAAGAGATGAGCTGGCTTGCTTCTGCCTTTTTGACTTCAGTAGTAGGAAGATTGGTTCCAAATTTTGGCATCTGTGGATATATTTGAGATTAATATAATTCAATGTTTGTGCGAATTATTCGACTTAGACCTATTTTGGTTGTAACAGCTCTGTGATACAGCTAGCTCTAGAATACTCAGGGAAACAAGCAAAGCAACCATGAGCACCAAGTGCAGAGGAGGTTGCAAGAGATGAGCTGAGCATGCATTTAAAAACCCTGACTGGTTATTCTAAAATTTGTTTGGAAACATTCAAATAGTGAGCACTGCATAAAATCCTCTCATCGCCTCTTTGAGGTGAATGAATAAAGATTATTATTCCCATTTTACAGCTAAAAAAACAAAGATGTTAAGTGTTATTTTCCAAGGCCACACGGAAGGCCACTGGCAGGCTGGGGATAAGACCTCATAAATTCCTGGCTGCAGCCCCACGCTCTGTCCACTGACAATGGTGACTCTGTGTGCAGATGAGCTGCCCTTGCACAGCACAGAGGAAAGCACAGGTTAGCTGGGATGGATGTAATTAATACAGTGATTAATGAAAAAACACTTGGAAAGAATTTTGCAGGGACTGCAGGGGTTTCAATAAATGCAGCCACCTGAGGATTTGTGAGGGTTATTTCTTGGGAAATGTGAGTGTGGCAATGCAGGACACCCCTGAGCTCTCCTTTGGCACCATGCACAGCCCGGGTGTATTCAACCTGGAGCAGGGTGGGATGGGCTGAGGGATGCTGGCTCTGCTCTGTGGCATCTGGAAATGCAACCAGGAGGGAGAGAAACCCCACATAAGCTGTAAACCAGTGTCGGCATCATAACAAGTGGTTGGACTCTGACCATGTGTTAGCTTGAGTGAAAGAGGAACCTGACTGCCACAGCAGAGAGCCCCTCAAATGGCTTAGAGGGGGAAAAAAACCCAAATGACTTTGAGGTAGCAGTTTAGGAAGAAGGTGATGTGGGGTGGATGCCTGCAACCTCATAGCACAGGACTGATCAACTAAGAAGGACTTTTCAATTTTGTATGTCTGAGATAATAACAGAGCTCCTGCTGCCTTCATTTGGGACAGTGGTTTACCTTTGATATTTTCATAGCATGATTCTCTCTTTATCTCTGCCATCTGACCTTTTCATGTCTAAGCTTGATGCAAGCAGGGGAGATGTTCTTGGTTCAGCCAGGATGGAAGTGCTAGTTCAGGCTGAGTCAGGTTCTTCTTGATCTCTGTTTCCCATAAGGCAGACTTGGAAGCACAAATCAGGTTTCTTTCTTGAATCTGGTGTTCGTCCTTACTATTTTGCTGTTGACCCTGCTGTTTCCCAGGAGGGAAAGGGATGAACATCTCCACTTACCTCTGCCTCTCCCAGGAAGGTGCAAAGACTCTGGCTGAGAGCACCTTGTGTCTGACAATGCAAGGAAGTTGCTAGCTGCACATTAGGGCCATGGAATAGCTGTGCTTGGAATGGACCTCTGGACATCATCCAGTCCAACTGCCCTGCTCACAGCAAGGTCACCTGGAGCAGGTTGTTCAGGACTTTATTCAGCTTGGTTTTGCATATTTCCAGAGACTCAATAACCTCTCTGGACAACCCTTCCAATGTTTGGCCACTATTCTGGTAAAACTACAGTAACAATCCTAAAGGCTTTTTTTTTCTTGCCCATTGCCTCTTCTCCTTTCCCTGGATCCCACTAAGAAGACTGTCTCAGTCATTTATTCCCTGCTCAATAGGTATTTATATATTTTGAGATCTTCCTTAGCCTCCTCCAGCCTCTCCTTGTACTAGGTCACAAATGTGAGTTGAGTATCTTATTTTTCCACTGATATTGGCAGATGCAGAAGACCTGAAAGAATCAGCAGGAGTCAAGCCCTGGCTTTACAAATGTGTCTGAAGATGGAGTTGTTGACCCCAGCATTTGGCCATATCCAGTAACCAGCTCTGCACAGGCTGAGTTGCAAGGCCAGGACCTACATATGATGTACCATTTTGGCAGCTGTTCATATTTTTTCACTGTTTTCATATGTTTCATATGGGGATAAAGAGAAGAGATACTGCCTCTCTGTTTTTTATCTGGGTGAATTGTTGAATTCCCTTATTTATATATTACACTTAGAGTTTATAATTTCCCAGTGTGTTTTGTTGAGTCCTTGAAGAATGTGAAGCTGGCTGATAGCATAAACAGTACTTTGTACTCCTGATCTGCTTACATTTATACAGAATTAGATACTGAAAAATGTTTACAAACCGCTGCCATAAGAAAGACTTACAAATCCTTTGAATGCAAAATGACAGTTTGCTGAATGAGCTACTTTTGTTAGTTTGGTTACCATGGAAGTTCAATAATTGTATTTATTTATCTTTTTCTTGTCTGGTTCAGGATGAGAGAAGAATATAGGAGTTCTAATCCAATATCCAATGAGCAACAGAAGTGCCAAGTAGAAGCAATGTAAACAGTGTGTTTTGCAGAGACTTTACACATTCAGGAAGGGAAAGTAATATGTTAAATTGTTTCCTGAACGTGTGCACTGCTGTGGTCCAACTTCTCCTACTAAAGTTTGAAGCCTGTCATGTTAAGAATATTTCTGCTTCTCCTGGAGCTACTGAAGAGCTGCAAAGCCTTCTCCGTTGGTTCTCTTGGAGCACCACCTAATGGATGAGTTAGGAAAGGTTCCAAGCTTCTGACCAGTTTAAATTTCTTACGTTCTTATCACCAGGTACCTGCTCATCATCACTTTGCGAAGTTGTACCCAGTGATGCCAAATATCAGATGAATAAAACATTTGTTTAAGCAGAGCTGCCATTCCGTGTGTGACACCAGTGTGTCTTTCACATGGGCTGGCAGCTTGAGCATTCTTGAAAGGCTTGGGTAGAATATAGACTAAATTTGCAGTTTTCTTCTAAGATAACATAGACATCATTAAACAAAACAAATTACATATTTCTTCCTTGCCCCACAACCTCCACAAGTATTTGAAGGACTTTCCACAGCTTCATTAATGACTTCTTCAATGTGTTCATATAAGAGAACTGATAACTTCCCAAAAGATATGACAGACAGCAAAGAAAGTTCAGGCACCTCTCTGGCTTTCAACCATTTCTTACTGCTCTGCTTTGCCTCTTTGTATGAATGGTAGTTGCAACTCAGACATCTTCTATTTTTATTTACTTTTTTTGCTGTTGTTGTTTTGGTTTTTTTTTACTGCTTCCATCTAAGAAGGGAGTGGAGAATAAATGAAGGCAGAATCAAAAAAAGGAAGGAAAATGTGTAGCATTGGTAGATGTTGAGTTTCCCAGAGAAAAGGCCTCAGCTAGTTCTGTAGGGCAGACTGTCCTCGTCACCCTCTGTGGTGTCTCCTTGCCTGGGGGATGTTTTCCCAGCTGAGCCCTTTCCACTTCTTGGCCAACATCTCCATCTGTTTCCATCAGCAGTTCACAGATTTTTTGCTTTTCTTGCTGTGAGAAGGAAAGTTTCTCTTTCCATTGGCAGTTTTCCTGCTGATCAGCTGAGTAATGCTCTCCACAGGCCTGCTGTCCTGCTTGGAAAGAGGTCCTTCCCAGCCAGGCTAGAGCTCCCAGCCAGCTGCAGGACCTGCGAGTTCCTGGCAGTGTGAGCCCTTTGCTGGCCAAGAGTAACACCTACACCTCTTCTCCATGTGCAGCCTGCTGGCCCCCAACTTCCCCTTTTTGCTGTGTGATAAAGAGGGATTTTACCTTTCAACCCTTATTACAGCACACAGCTCATCTCTTTTCCTCTTTCTCATTTGCTTTGTCCACTTAATAAAGGGTTTGGCTCTGATGAAAGCCTACATTGACTTCCAAATGAAAATATTATTAAGTGTTATCTGATATATCTACAAGAGTAATTTTTGGACAACATCCTTGTAAAACATATGACATCTGCCCTGTCAACTAACAAGCTCTGCCTGGTGCCATGATCTCCTAAGCTCCTTTCTTCAGGACAGCAGCATTTATCTGTAAAGGCAAGGCAGCTGGAAAAGTGGATAAAATTCTATATAAAGGCATGCCTGGCTTAGGAAGTCTTTGATCCAAAGACCACTGGAACCTTGGAGGTTCTTTGGAAGGAAACACTACCTCGAATTCCCTTCCCTGGCCATACCATTGCCTGCTGTGAGGAGAGGACCATGGTGTTCGTGGTTCTTCAGTCTCAGGCAGTGCAGTTGCACAGCACAGTGAGCTTGACTCACTGATGGTTCCCTGGCCATGCAATAGTTGCTGTTAGCACTGTTGGAACCTTTCTGATCTGAAAGTCTCTGGAAAATTGTGGAAAGTGGGTGTACAGGTGAAAATTTGCTAGGAATCAAGTGGGTTTCTGTCTTCAGGCTGCTGCATTACAGTGAGGAAAAATAAGGGATTAGTGACCAGGTGATCTGAGTGCTCAGTGGACTTGGGGTACTCAGCAGGCAGACTCAGTTTTTCCTCTCACTCTTTGGAGTCCTCCTCACTTACAGACTTGCTACTTACATTCATAGCACATGCACACTCAAAATAATTGACTTCCTACTGGATGTCTTGTTTCCCAACTTAAAGAACAGTAAGGCTCAGTTTTATGATGTTAAAGTTGTGTCATTGGCAAAAAGTTGGGTCAGCTTAAACATGTTTTATAGGACTTGTGTGTTCTCAGTTTCCCCTTTTATGTGAAAGGGTTTTTTTGCTTTCTCCCTGCTGTGTTGGATGCCAAAACCGCACATTGACCAGTTGGTCCAACTTCATCTGCTTGAAGACAAACTCTAAAATCAGTGTTTTGATAAGTAAGCATTGAGGTTCTCCTGGACTGAGCCTGTGGTTTTGCTCTTGGAATGGACTCAGAACACAGTGAGAGAGTTGTTGACTCGTGGCAGATGCCAGGGCAGTGCCTGAGCCACGGGAGCTGCTGCTTTGCTGTGCCAGACTGCTCTGGCCCCTGGCAGACTCGATGTTAATCAGAGCAGTGCTGAAACCTGCTCTCTTCGTTCATTCAGAGACAAATATTCTGCTTTTGTGATGGACTCCAACGACAAGGGTTTGGTTTAGCAGGCAGGGAAGAGATGACAGAGGACAGCTATAAAGCAGTGGTTATTAGGAAATAATTGACATTTTATTTTCTATGCTTTTTTGCTGATCATGCAAATTCAAAACTTCTTTTCAAATAATTGGATACCCTTAAACAAAGCATATGTTGATAGGGTGTGTGTTTTCATTGTTTTCTGATCATTGTGTCTTAAATGATGCAATTTTTCATTTAGTAGAATGTACACAAGGAGGTCATTATGAAATAACGAAGTATTAGCAAACATCAGAAAATATTAGAAAACTAGAGGTTTCTCAACTTCATTTTTCAGCATTCTTTGCTTTTGAGTCTTGCAGTCTGATTCTTTTATTGAGCTCCTTGAAGGAATTTATCTTTTTTGTGCTGTTTTAGAGAAATAAGAGTGAAGGTGATATAGATAAGTTTTGTGTTTGTCTGCTTGTTTGTTTTTGTTTTACCACTGATGGATGTTATGAAAGACCTCAGCAACAGTCAAACCCTGTTTAACAGACTAGGATTTTTCTTGAAGAGCCAGGATTTTGGCCTGTATAGTGACTCAAAATTTGTTTAAGTATGTTCTTATAAATATACAAAGATTCAATAAAGGCACCACAACTGTCCCGCCATTTTAAATACAGTTATTAGTTCAATTTCCAAGGGAATTATGGCTGGAAGCAGCATGATCCAGCACAGGATTATATTACAACTTTTTCATTCCACAGTGATATCAGAATCCAAATTGTGCCTCTATTTGGTTTATAAATTTGTTTTTCTGAACATTTGCAGAATTGTAATATCTTAGTTTTGCCAAAATCAGACCTCAGTTTGGCAGACACTTCTTTTATCAATTCCAGTTGTTCTTCCACAACCCTTTGAGGATTTTCTTTTTCATGTAGTCAATACTCTATGTACTCCATCATGCATTCAATTAGAGGACACGTCAAATACATCTGTATTTAAACATGAATTGTATTACTTCTCTCTTATTTTTGGCCTAGGCTAAGTTTTGCTCTACATTAAGTATTTTGGAATGACAAATGCTTGCAGTACAGTATAGCATCTAAACTGTAGTGGGTTTTGTTATGATTACAGTGTTGTCATGGCAATATAATTTTTGCAAATGAAAAGCCAGGGTTCACATCTGTAGTTCTTACAAATCCTGGAAGTCCTGAGACAGGTCAGTTAGTCATACATTTTACATCATCCCACATACAATAAGCTTTCTAAAGTCTTAGCAGTGTACAGTATCAAGCTGAAGTAGCTGGGAACTCCTAAGAAAATACTACTGAAAAAAAAAGGCAAATGTAATAGTCGGATTTAAAAATGCTTTTCTCTTCCTTGCTCAAGAGAGCTGTTCTTTGCTCCTCACCTAACACACCAGCTCACTGGAGCCAGCCAAGCTGTATCAGTTCACCACCCATGTAACGTGTGGTTTACATGGAGAATGGCATCTCTCAGTGGGAAGTTGTCTTCTACCTTCTGAATGATCTTCAGATGAGTAATGGGATAAAGAAAATGCAATTTTAAAGACAGTCACTGAGAAAGTCCATTTCTGGAAGTAATTAGTCAAGTACAGCTGAAAAAGTGCACTTGGTTTTACACCAACAGAGCATCCAGGAGCATGTCAAGGTCTGACAGAATGACCTAAACAGCTCCATTTCATGACAAAAGTAGTGATAGACAGGACAGAGTGCTGGCTCTCTGCAGTTGTTGTAATAGGCTTTTCTTGGCCATTAGGCATTGATCTTCCTTGGGTCAGTCTCTCCTGGTTGAGACTTTGAGACTCTTGTTGTTCCAAAAGGAACATGGGCTCCATCAGGAACTGTATAGCCAGACTGGAGGTGATGGTAAAGTGATGATTTCTATGAAATCATCTTCTAGGTTTCTAGAAATCATCTTCTGTGCCAGGGTGGCATAGAAATAATAAGCATGCACAACCCAGTATCAGTTTTGTCATTAAAAACCCATCTTTTTATTTCTCATCTATTTTTAAATTTTGTTATGTCTTAGATCTCATTAAATGCAGAAATCACAATCTAACCATGAACTTTAGCTATTTTCTTGCTTTCTTGATCCAGTAAAATTTGTTTCTGAAGTGTAAGTATCTCTTAATTAAAAACAAACTTATAATGGAAATGGGATGTCCAGTCAAGTGGCTGAAGAAGTTGGGAAAAAAATGGCCCACGCTTTTAATAAATGACTCTTGGTGTGTCTTTTTTTCCCTGTGTGACTGCAGTCTATGAGTCTGATAGAGATTGGGAACCCCTCACAAAGCCTGGAGAACGTGTGTCGCTGGGCCTACCTGCAGCAGAAACCCGACACTGGGCACGCCGAGTATCACGACCACGCCATCTTCCTCACCAGGCAGGATTTCGGTCCATCAGGCATGCAAGGTGTGTGTCTGGCTTTGTTTTGCATTTGCATTTATTACCAAACCATGCTAGTCATGTAAAGCTTAATTCTATCTCTTTTGCTGAGCTGTGCTCAGTGTTTTCTTTCCACAAGATCTCTGCACTGGGCCATTTTCAGTTGGCCCTGCTTTACTTGTTATTTGATCCTTTCTCACTGATTACCTATTGCATCATTGCTGTGATCTCACTGAAGCAAAGAAAATGGGATACATATGTAAACAGTCCTGGAAATGCCCAAAGAAAGATAAAGAAGAATAGATTTTGTGTTAAAAAAGTTCCAAAGCCGTTACTGAGTTACAGCTGATTTGCAAGAAATGTGGTAATGGAGAGGTGTGGAGCAGCAGGGCCAAGCGCTGTCCCCTTTTTCTGTTTTTCAGACCTCTCTGTGAGATCAGGTTTTTCACCAGAGGGGAGAAATCTCAGAGCTTTCCCATTCATTTTGAGTTGGCCAGAACTGCTGTCAACACAGGGCTGGGGCTTTGCTCCCTTAGGGCTGGTATTGGGCTCCTCCATACAGCAGCACATGGTGTCCTTTGCCTCTGTTGTCTTATGCACTTTAAAAAGGCAATTGTAGGGCAGACCAAGAGGTGACAAGAATTTTCTTGGTGAGCTAGGAAGTTTTCATTTGTTCAAGGTTGGTTTCACCTGTTTCACAGATGAAGGAGAACATTGTTAAATGTTTGGGGGCAGAAGTCTTGAGAGGACCACTTCAACTATGCTTGTGTCATAACAAAGGACAGGGCTCACCCTAGAGCTTCCCACCACGTTGATTTTTCTGTACTTGTTCATTTTCTGAAACCCTTGGTGTTTCTCACAGGCTATGCTCCTGTCACTGGGATGTGCCATCCTGTCCGAAGCTGCACTCTCAACCATGAAGATGGTTTTTCATCTGCATTTGTGGTGGCTCATGAAACTGGACATGTGTGAGTACAACTGGACATCTGTGTTGTGCCTTAATGGCTTTTGGTACAGACAAATGCTGATGACATTGGACAGATGCAATTGATGTTAAGAAATAATATTTAGGGTTAGCTCTGGTTTTAGGACTCAGCTCTCACAAAGCTTTTTTTATGATCTTAAGTAAGCTTTATATTTTGGGATTTTCAGATGGGAAAAAAGAACTAATACCAAGATATCTTCCAGGGCTGCTGTGGGACTAGGTTGAATGATGTATTGTAGTCTCCTGGTGGAATTATAAAGTGCCCATAATAAAGAAATATGAATTCACTGAGTCAGTGGAACACAGTATTCTTGTAAGCAATCCATACTAAATAAGCCCATAGTCTGTATATGTTTCTGCTGATAAAGGAAACAATACAGTATACAATAAAGTATAGAATGAGGTGCCAAGCATTGCAGTTACAACTGTTCTATATTTCTCGTATAAAAAATGCAATCATTTTACCTGCTGACGTGATTTGAACCCATGCCTGGGCAGCAGTTGTCAGAGCTTTGGTTTTTCCCCTATCTTTTTAGTTTCCCTGTTTTCCCTCCAGAGAACTCCCACTGATTTCCCATTTTCTCTTTGGTAGAATAACAGTTACCAGAAGGCTTTTTCTGAACAGTTTCCATCAATTCTGTTTTCCCTAAGAAAGCCAGCAGGCCCTTTCTCTTTTTTTTTTAACAATAAAGTGCCAAAATTTATTGAAATCACCATAAACATGTCTTAGTTAGACAGAGACACCTATTTGAGACTCAAATAGTATTTGATTCCAGAATTTTTGAATTAGGAATGAAAAGAACACAATATGGGTTTTAAAAAAGACACCACTGCAGAAAGTTTGTAGTCCCTCAAGTCATATTCAGACCCAATCTGTTAATTTGATTTAACTATGGACAGATACTGCCCATGTTAGTCCAACAGTGCTTATTAAAAATGCAATATAAGAACCTAACAAAGGAAAGGAGCAAATATATTAATAATAAATCCAAAAAGAAATTTTAAACTGTCTGTAATTTGGGGTAATTTTCTAGAAAGCATCCACCACTTTCCAGGCTGTTTCACATTTAACAATGTGGGATTGCTCCTGGGCAACAGCAGCAGCTTGTCTGAACTAGTTTTCTGTGTGATGCCTTTCTTTATTTCCATGCAAAAAAGTCTGCAGTTGCAAAATACTTTGAATCAAGCTAAGGTGTGATTTTTTTAGAAGTTATATAAAGCCCTGAATAGCTCCAAATTAGAGCCTGGGAACATTTCTGTTAGTATTCGTGGAGGGTGGGCAGTCTCAGTAATTCAGGAATGGGTTCACATTTAGCTGTAGCAATTCACAAATGTGCATGTGCACAAAGCCCACAAAAGGCATTTTTAGGTTTTTTTCTGAAAGTGGATTAGGCCAGTGACACCAAAGTACACTCCAGGGTCAATCCTTCCATGTGGGAGTTACTCCAGACCAGCTCTTTAGCTCCATCCTCACCACGTCCCCATGACTTTGCTCATGTGAACAAGGGCCAGGGGACTTCAGACCCTTGCTGGCACCAGCCCCTGGTGTCACGGGGAGGGGCAGCGCTCGGCGCCCACCCGCGACGTCACCGCTGTGTCTCTGTGTGCGGGGCAGTTTAGGGATGGAGCACGACGGCCAAGGGAACCGCTGTGGGGACGAGGTCCGGCTGGGCAGCATCATGGCCCCCCTGGTGCAGGCTGCCTTCCACCGCTTCCACTGGTCCCGCTGCAGCCAGCAGGAGCTGAACCGCTACCTCCAGTGAGTACTGCTGCGGAACGGTTCCGCGCCCTCGCTTTGATGTCAGCCCGTTCTAAGTTATTCTCATTTCCGTCTGTTTGTTTTCTGGACATTGAATATGTGTTTGCTGTCCTCTCAGGGATGATGGAAGGCACTGTTATGAGTGTCATTGCTAACTTTCCTCCCTCCCTACTCTAACCTCTAGCTGAGCGCTGCCTTGGCTTACCCAGCAGTGTTGTGTCTGTCTTGCCATTTGTTGCTTGTGATGCCTGTCAGTGACAAGATGGTGCTGCCTAGAGAGGAAAATCTGCCCTTTAAGTGCTCAGGGCTTTTCTTGACTTTAGTAGATACCTGAAGAGCACACATGGTTCCAGAACAAGTTCTTCAGTTGTTAATTTTTCTTTCAGTGCCTTAAATGCAAAAGCTGTTTAAACAGCTTCATCCATGCCCCTTGCCTTCCTTTTTGGACCTGACACTTCAGGCATTAGACTGGTGTGGAGCTCCCTAACCAATTGTGTTGTTTATGACCTTTATTTTTCTCCTTACAGAAAAACCCTCCCCTTATTATGTGCAAGTTGTACAAAAAATATCGGGAAACTACTACCATAACCAGCAAAACCTGAAAATGAGAGGGGGAAAAGTGCAGCAAAATACATGAAGTAAACATGAGTCAGCCCTTTTGTCAGTATTTTTATTATCATAGATATCTTGGGTGTGGCAATAAGGAATAAAAACATTGTGAGGGAAGTGTGATTGTTTCAATTAGCAAGATCCTCCAGAGCTTTAGCCATTAAATAAAAATCATCTGGCCTAGAGGGCTGCTTTATGTTCTTTTAAATGCAACTATTTATAAAATGTCTTATAACAAAGCAGAATGATGATTTCCTTTGAAGTAAATCTAACCTCAAAATTCTGCTTTGAGCTGCTGGTAACTTCAAGGCAACCTTAATGATTGCCAGGATAGGCTCATGTATGGTGTCCTCATGTCTGTTAAATAACTGGGAGACATTTCAGAGATCCTGTTGGCTGTGCTGGTGTTGTGAATCAACCAATTCTTACACTGCGTTAACCATTTCGTGGTACTGGCATCAGTCCTTTGTGCTGGCATGATTTGGTCAGATGTAATTCTCCAGGCTATCCTCACTCCTTAGGAGCAGAGGAGGAACTTCCACAGTGGGCACACAGAAAGGAAACTTAGTTTGAACTATGGATGGAGTTGGGAGCGATCAGAAGATGCAGAGAGAGGGAACAAACCTGAGTGAAGTCTGTAAATGAATCACTGCTTCTCAGGGAGGACACAGGGAAACTGTAAGCTCAGTGGTATTCTGGGCTGGTTACCCTGGCCTCTGCTTTCGAAACCTCATTTGAGAGACAGCTGCAGGCAGCAAGAAATTCCGCAAATGGAAAATTAATTAAACTTTCTTTTCTTCCTGGTCTCATGTGGGTTCTTCCTTTGATTCTTTTCACATAAGGGGCCTGGAGACTGATAGGAATTTACCTGCAAGCTAAATGGAAATTACAATGGAAGGGCTTCAAAAAAAAGATGTGTAGAATCCATTGAAGGTAGATACGACATGCTGAAGTGAATGTGAGTGTAATTGCAATATTAGCTGCTCTTCAGGACCAGGATCTGAGAAACTGTAGGCTCTATTTTGTTTGGAACAAAAAGCCAATGAAACCACAAACACTGTGCAAGCCTCACAGCCCCATCTGTTCCTGTCATTTCTGCCTGTTGCAGCTCCTACGATTGTCTGCGGGATGATCCCTTCGAACACGACTGGCCCTCCCTCCCACAGCTGCCAGGGATTCACTACTCCATGAATGAGCAGTGCCGCTTTGACTTCGGTCTGGGATACATGATGTGCACAGCTGTGAGTACTTAACTGCAGCTTCTGCTATTTCTCATCCAGGAGTGGTCTAAGTGTCTCTGAAATGTCCTTAAAAGGGACAGCGTAGTGAACCCCACAAGGAAAGATGTTGTGCCTTCTTATCTGTAAGCAAGGATTAACAACGGAATGTTGACATACATGTTATTTTAAATATTTCTTGGTTTTTGGTTTTTTTAACTGGAGTTACAGAAGTAATTATTGTGTAGTTTCATAAATATCTGTAGTTGTCAAGCAAACAAACTTGCTGTGTTATTGAGCCTCCTCTTGCTGGCAGCTGGTTATTTTGCTACAAAACTCCCACCCGGATGTGAAGGAGATGGATTTGCTGCCACGTCTCGTAGTGCTAGCACGGGGCAGCATGCTTTTATGATCCAATTTCATGGAAAGTGTGATGCATTTTGATACCTTGCAAGAGAAAATAGGCATCACAGGGAGTAAAGCAACCTGTAACAGATCTTGATGACACGGTTGGCTCTTGTGTATGAGCAAAACAAGAGGCAAAGTCTAAGTTTAAAGCAAGGCAAGATTAGTGCTATTCTCAGTGGACTGGCCTCAGAAAATGGAGTCCTCTGCAGCAGGGCTGTGTCTCCCACCTTCAGCTCCTCAATAGAACTAAATATTAAATGGAAAGAGATGTTTTCAGCTGCTGACAGCTGCTGACACGTAACATTTCTGCTTTCATTCCCATCTGCAGGAATATGTGTGCTGAGCAGTGTCCCTAGATAATGGATGAGAACCTTTACAGCATCAGCTGTAGTGTTGTGTCTTTACACAATTCCCTCTGATGCTGCCTTGGAAGAATGTCCCAGCCAAAGAGAGTCTTTTGTTACAGCCATCCTCCAGAGCCTGGGAGATGGAGGCTTTCTATTCTTCTTTGTCCAGAATACCCAAAAGCATGACCAGATATCATGATTTAGTATGTTTTGTGGTGGGTGGTTCCCATCCTCTCTTATGGAAGCCTTTGCATTGTAGGTAAACTGCTGATTTATTCACTGGGGACCTGATCTCAAATTTCCATCCCCCTAAGAAGGGGATTACAACAGTTGAGCTAAAGTCTGAGCAGCTCATTTCCATCTCCCACGGGTGCACAAGGATTTTTTGCTTTGTTTGCCAAATGAAGAAGCCCCATTTGGAGAAGCTGTAAGAAAAGGCAGCGTGTGTCTCACTGCCTGAGGAAGCTGGTTGGTCACTTGTGTAAAACTATTTTTGCTTGACTTTATTCCATCTCATGCAGATGGGATCTCACCTCAGAGTCATGATTCTGTAAGCTCAAATATTCAGTCCACAGACATCGCGGTGCTCCTGAGGGATCAGCACTAACAGCTGGCATTTTAAACCTGGAAAAGGAACCACCCCACCTGCAGCTTCTGTTGCAGTTTCCAGTGGGAGCTCTCTCAAAGCATCATCCACTCTGATTTTTTTTGTGTGTTCCAGTTCCGTACATTTGATCCCTGCAAGCAGCTGTGGTGTAGCCACCCCGAGAACCCCTATTTCTGCAAAACAAAGAAAGGGCCTCCGCTGGACGGGACCATGTGTGCACCAGGGAAGGTGAGAGTTGGTGTCCTGTGCCCCCACACGCCCGTGTGTGTTCACGTGTGTTTGTGTGCAGCTGGGGATGCTCCCCTCAAAATCAAGAAGAACAAGAGAAGAACCTGTCTGGAGTACCTGAGGTTTGCTAAGATGTGGGGCAAACTCCTGAGTGCAAGTGAAGTGCTGAGCATTAGCTCAGCTGGTTGGAGCATGGTGCTAATACACATGGGTTTGATTCCTGTAGGGGCCATTCACTCAAGAGTTGAGCTTGATGATCCTTGTGGGCTCCATCCAACTCAGAATATTCTGTGATTCTGAGCAGTGTGAGGGGAGGACATGGGGTGAGGGCTGACATGTCCTGCATGGCCACTCTGGGACCATTAAACCCCATCCTCAGGCAGGTCCTGGCAGCATCTGCCCCAGGCAAGTCTCTGTGGCAAAGCCAAAAATGGGGAAATTTCCACTCTCCTACGTTCTTTTGAGGTCAGGGTGTTGTGCTTGGACCAGCAATGTTGCCCTGGTGCTGCCTGGCCTCCCCTTGCAGAGAGCAGTGGGAGCTGGAGAAACAGCCAAGCCACGGCCGCTGGAGCTTCCCAGAGGGAAAGGGGGGATGTGGGAGCTGAGTGCCAGCTGGACAGAACCCACACGACAGCACTGAGGGGCTGTGAGCAGAGAAGGGCAGGTCTGTGGAGGTGGATTTGCAGGTTTGATGGGAGCCCAGGGAGGTACGAGGGGTGGTGTGGGGTGGCAAAGGCTCAGAGAGCTCTGGCCGCGCAGCCACCGCGCTGGAGCTGCTCCCAGCCCCATCATCCTCCGTGGAGATCACCCTCTGCTCACTGTGGGCCTGAACTCCAGCTCCTTTGAAGTCTGATGAAAAAAATCTGGCTTCCCTGGGCTTTGGATGCAGTGACTGAGGGGGAGAGGAAGATGTCGCTACTTGGAAAGGTTTTTTTACAACCCAGTGTATGACATCATTTATGCAATAAATGAACCATATTAGCAGCTGCTGTTATGGTTTGAAAAGTCTTTTTTATGAAAAAGTTATGTTAAATGAATTCCCCAGCAAGTCACGCTCTATTCAAACCACTCCCTTCTGGTTTTCTCTTATTTAAGTCATTCCTGTTACAAAAGCTTTGTTTCTTGTTAAAAAAAAAATTAAAAAATTTTGGTTACAATCCAAAATTTTAGACAATTTATTTGGATACACTTTTCTTTATCTTGATTTTTATATTAAAAATATTCATGACCCCCAACTGAAAAAAAAAGGTTATATTCCATTTTGTTGCATCACCATCTTCCCTGTGCTATTCATTCATATTAGTATTTGAACAGAAACGAGGAGAAAAAAGGAATTTGTAACCCTACAGTTAAGGATCTGTCAGTGCTTCCATTATAAACAGTTTGTCAGGATATTATGCAACTCAGCTGTAAAAATTTTCTTTGGACTGGAACTTGGGATCCAAGGCTTCAGCAAGCTGTGCAGACAGCCAGGCTTTTGAGCTCTGCAGAGATGCAAGAGAGTATGTGCACATTCTGAAGTTTCAGTAGATGATAGGACTCTGACTGTTTTATTCTCAAGGGAGCTGTCCCAGTTTTTTGATAAATAAACTTGCTGCCACCTTCCAGAAGAAGCTGAGAAAATGATGTAAAATGAAAACGATTTTATTAGATAAGACTCAGCAGTCTGAACTAAATGGTTTGGGTTTTTTAAAGTAGTGTGAGTTCTGGAGGTTATATAGCTGACTTTATGTATCTGAACTCAGCATTTGACCAGTGTATTTATTAGATGTTGGTGTTTTTAATACAGGTACATCAGATCAATGCTTTTACGTCTGTTCCTTTCATTTTCATCCCTGCCCTTGATTTTGCCTTCCCCTGTTCACTCACCTCACCAACTGGGACAATAATAGAGGCTCTTGCCTGAATGCAATAAAATGCATTTATTGCCCAAAGCTGGGACTCAGTTGCTGTGGGGCAGCTTCCTTTCAGGTACATCTCCCAGGATACCTCATCCGCACTTAAGAAAAATGGAAAATAATTTCAAACATGATCTCCTATTTTCTTTGGAATCATGCCAGAAAAGAAAAGTACAGAAACATAAGCAATTAAAAATGTTGATTGAGAAAGATTCATTTGTTTCCCACTTTAGAGACTTGCAGTTGTCATGATTTCATACCACTAATTCCCAGGGCCTATTTTAAGCTCAAACCAATCACAACACTGCTGATGTGTCACAGAAACATCCTGGCTCTGCTGCAGCTGAGGGGACAGGATGCCAGAAATTAAAGTGGTGCTGGGGAGGTGAAGGCGGCGCGTGGTGTGGGGGTGTTCTCACCTAGGGATGGTGTTCACATAACTGATAACTGACCCCAAATCCAGCAAGATGCCATGGAGGAGAATCCAGTCCAGCTGCCTCCTTCCTAACTGATGGCCAAGGGGCAAGGACAGCCATGTGGGAGACGTGAAATCTGGAGCATAATTTTGGCAGGCAGGATGGGAAGGGGCCTGGTCTGCCCAGGCTGTGTCCTGGACCCAGACACGACCCTTTGAAAGGGAAGATGAGGCTTTCTAATGCTGTCTGTGTGTGTCCATGTATGTGTACAGATAAGTATATATATTTATGTAAATGTCTGTAAGCTCTTCTGTGCCTGTGGTCCTTTGAATTAAATTGCCCAAAGAGTGAGGTTCTGCCATTTTGAAAACTTCTTAATAAGTCTTCTTGTGCAAATGAAGATACTGAGCAACCATTATGTTAAGTGGCAGCAAACTAATAATTTGTTTAAGATTTAAAGATAATTTGTTTAAGGTTTAAAGATAAAAAAAACCCATATTCTCCTGGACCTTCCCAGTCAGAAAAGAAAACTACTATTTTGACAGAATCCTAAAGGAAATGGAATAATTTATCTTGATTTTTTTAAAACCAGATTGAGTTTTCAACAGCAAGAGGGAAGTTTCTATCAGTTTTGTGAGGCTTTGATGACACAGCAATGGTCACATTACCTTCCATGAAATAACTCCGGTGTGTAAAGTTAAGCACTTGGAAGTTCAGAGTCTTACTGTGCAGTCACAGACACTCCATAAATTGCTATAGTAAACCATGCAGACAAGACATAACCGTGCAAAGCTTAACTCTGCCCGGCATTCTGTAGATTGAAAGAAAACATATGCTGTCAGCTGATAATTTATTTACTTGTATACAATTCTGTCAGCTCTACCATTAGCCTCGGGCTTCTGAATCCAGGCAAAGTTCAGAAATCTATCATCAGTTTTTGTTATTCCATTTTTTAAAAATATTACTCTTCTGGGGAGACATTTATGTCGCCTGAAGTAGCTAACTGCTCTCCACAGGGTAGAAATAAAACCCAGAGTCAGTCACGCAGGGAGATCACATGTTTGAGTCCATCTGCTTGCTGCAGTGACTAACATCAAGGTTTGCAGCACCTGAGCCTCCTTTTCTTCCTTTTCCTGGAGAGAGGTTAAGAGCCTGGTAGCTGCCCCTGCTAACCAAGCTGATGTTGCTCTTGGGTTTGGCTTCTGTGCCAAGGATCCAGCACAAGCCTAGCAAGTCTTCTCTTTGCTTGCACTGTGCTAATGAGATGATCTGAGTAAAACTTGGAATGGTTTTTTATTCTGTCAGGAAAGTAAGGGAATGATTAAATATTGAAATAAATAGATATTTTTGAGAAGAAAGATGGACCAAGAAAAGAGGGTTCTGAAAACACTAATGTGTACTCAAAGCAATCCAGTTAATTTCCCACTGAGAAAGCTGACCTCAGCTTCTCTTGGAGACAGGAGACAGATGGGTGAGTGTGTGCTGTGTTAGTCACCACAGAAACGGGAATACTTGCTTCTCCACTGAAGAAACTTTTACTGCCTCAGAGTAGTCCTCAATGTTGGAACTTTCAGTTCATTCCTTGCAACTAATTATTTCAAACAGATGGAGCAGAGCAGGCCAGGCTGTGTGAGACAGGGAAGGCAAATAAATCAGTAACCCCCTGCTGATGGGACAGTGAGGAGAACTGAGCACCCCCAGCCTTGGTGCTGTAGGAGTACGTTGGTAGATAATGGAGCATCAAGTGAGGAGATCAGAGAGGTGCCCACTGCTGCCCAATATAAAATAGTTACAGATACTCACAGAAGATCTTCAAGTCTTTTCTTGGAAAATTGACTTGCAGATGTGTTAAGCCCACAGGAACACACTGGCTCTTTTTTTGGCATCCACAGCAGTTGTTTCAAAGAACTGCTGAAAACAGCAGTGGAATGTTTTACTGCAAGAAATTTAAGCTCCCTCTCCTGGAAATTGCACTTGTTTTGGACTGCCCTGTTTGCCAGAAAAATAGGCGAGACTGCAAGAAGTCATCTTCAACTAAGAAAACAATTTGCATTTACCCATTTTTTTCTCATTTAAAAAAATTGCTTTAATATGATTTATTCTTTAAGTGAAACCCCCTGTTTATGAAGGGAATAGTGCTTGAAATTGGCTATTTTCCACCTCATTATGTAGTTAATGTAGTAGCAATAGGAAGGGTTGGCTTTAACTTCCTTTATTACACTGGAGATTGCTCTGTCTCTGGTTTTACCTTCTCATGCATTTTCTTGTGTGGATCTGCACAGAGTAAGATTCATTAGTGAATCATTTTGTTTCTGTAGGCTCCATTCTTTTAATCCACAAAAAAAAGGCAGAGCTGGGGATGACTCATTTTACACAAATACCTCTCTCCTAACAGCTCTGCCTGAGCTTCCCAACAATCAGCATCTGACCAGCTTCTGCTGCTCTTCTCTTTACACAGCAAAGTCAATAACACTATTCCATGTTTGCCTTCCAGTTCAGGGACCAGTCTCAGTGTCAGAGAGGGGGTTTATTGAGGTTGTTGTAAACCTGCATCCTGCTATTCCTGACTAAAACAGGGAAAAGAGGCTGGGAAACACAGTGCCATCACGTCTCTCCCTCTCCTCCATGAGCCCAAGCACTGGATTCTGGATCATCACACAATGAACGTAGGCTAAATGGCTCCTGAAATGGATTTGGTCAGTGCTGTGGAACTTACACCTGAGAGATGCAGCAGCCTGATAAAAGGATGTGTGAGCAAGCACAGATCAGGAGCTGTCACTTCACATCTTCTTCCAAGCCCAGCTGAAATGTCTATTGACAAGCTGAGATGTTGCCAGCTTCCCCCACGTTACTGAATGGTCCCCTGGCAGCGCAGGGCCCCAGGACTCAAACTGTTTGTTCAAACAAACCTCCTAAAGCCATAAGTAAACAGTCCCTAAAGGGTACAGCCCTGAGCTTCTAAACCAAAAAAAGCAAAGGACATATTAGCATTTTGCATTTCTTTCATGCCTTGCTGAATTATCTCTTGTTCTGTCAAACATCTAAGAAAAATCTGCCCATTACAGCTCTGGAGCTGGATTGGTATAATTGGTATAATTGGCTTTGTGGTAACTCATCTATTTCAATAGGTTTTGACTTTGAATATCTGAAGTCATGGGAAAGAAAAAAATAGTTGAAACCTAATTTTTACTCTCTCTTCTGCTCCTTGTCCAAGTAAATCAGCCCCAAAATAAATTGCATGAATAAGGAGCCAGTCACTGAGCAGATTAGTGAACCAGTAAGCTGTGCCTTGTCACCATTTTCTGATGATTCTCTCTCGAAATTCAGCATTATTAATGATTATCCTTCACTTTTAGATTTGCCTTCCAGATCACTAATCGCTCCATGCTCAAGAACGCTCTCCTGTTATATATCTTCTGATTTTGTTTTTGCTGGCAGCATGCATTTAGCCATATGCTTGTCTTGTGCAGCCTGCCAAATTCCTGCGTTCCAGGGCTTGTTAAGCTGTGTAAAATGTTGTTGTTGACTTGAATGTTAAGGAAAGTAAGTGACTGATTTCACTTGTTGTTGCAGCCATCTGTGCTCCTGAGCCAGAGCTCTCATCCCAGCAGTAACCGTTAACGCAGACAAACTGTGACAGTCTCCTGCAAAGTCGTTTGTTTGCTGGAATATATTTTCCAGCACCCACACTTCATCAGTAGACTTTTATGAAAGCAAAAATAGTACTGAAAGGGGCCAGAATCTTGTGATCCTTGAGAAGAATTCTTTGTGACTTCAGCTGAGAAAAAATTCCATGATTAGGGACTGGAGAAATTGGTGAAAAGGCATTGACAGGTTTCTTTAACAGGAGATGACAGTAGAGATGATCAGTACTGGAGCTATGAAGGCTCTTAAAGAAATAAAATAAATCCCTTAATAGTTTGGAGAATGTAGCAAATTCTGTGTTTTAACTGCTGTAGAATGACTGTAATAAAAAGCAGATAAAGGAGAAAGTGTGGGAGGGTGTGATGAACTGTGCAGCTGTGGGACTGTCCAGGGCTGTCCCTAAGGAATGCCTCCTGTTTTTTTGATCAGGCTTACCATGAGGTCTCCAGGGAGACACTGCAAAAGTTTTTAATGAATAGCATTAATGTCTACAATGGGAGCGTGCTTTAATTCCATGACACTTTGCTGATTGCATTTATTACAGGAATATGTGTGTGGATTTGGGAGTGGCTGGGCAGGATGATGCTGTGGCCAGAGCTCCTGACAGTGCTGCCTGGAGAGGCTGCAGGCAGTAGTGGAGGCAGGATGTTACTGTTAGCCTCCAAGATCTGGGATTCTGCCATTTTCCTTCCTTTCCCTGCTGCAGACAGGTGATGAGGAAATGTAACACAGAACAGTTTAACAAACTTGGTAGACTTGAAACCTGCATGCACAGATGTATGTACTTACAAATGTAAGGTTGTAAAATCTTAGTGAGTTTGGGATCATGGGCACAATCTGACAGCACAACCCTCTACTTTCTACTGGAGAGGTGAAAAAAATCCAGAACTTGTGCTGAAAATTAAAATGTGTGGTGCAACAGCTTCTCATCTGATGTAAGTTAATCATCTAATCATTCTGACATCTGATTCTGTCTTTCAGCATTGCTTTAAAGGTCACTGCATCTGGCTCACACCAGACATCCTGAAGCAGGATGGACACTGGGGGGCATGGAGCAAGTTTGGCTCTTGTTCCCGCACGTGTGGCACCGGCGTGAAGTACAGGACCCGGCAGTGTGACAACCCACAGTAAGTGACACCCCACTGGTGTGGGTTCCACTGATGTGCAGAGGCTGCACGGGGAGCATCCTCAGTGCATGGCCAGAGCAGCAGTGCAGCAAAGGATGCTGAGTGGTGCTTGTTAAATCTGACACATAGCATAAGTTGTCAGAAATTCTACTTTTGGCGCCCTTAGCAAGTCATGAATCATCTTTATTTCTCAGTTTAGCCATCCATTAAAATGGTTATGCAGTTACAAGGGCTAATACAGTGATGTGCAAAGCATAAGTAAAAGTTTAGGATCCTATATATCTCGTTTTAAAATGTGAGTATGAAATAATAGCAGTGATTTACTGGATTTTTTTAAACCTTTTAAAAAGTTTTCTTTAATCCACTTTTTAGGATATTTCAACAAAAAGGACTTAAAATATTTTCAAACTGTTTTTATTCCAAGTTGGAACAAAGCTCCTGAGATCAGAACTTTCCCCAGAGTTAATTTTAGGAATTTTGAATTGTCTTGCTTTAATAACTTACATATGGGTCATCTAGATAATGCAGAATGATTCCATTTCAGTAACAGTGGAAGCAAAGTATAGTTAATAAAGATTGGTATATACATATGATAGGAAATGTGTAATTATTGCTATCTTAGTGTGGTATCATAAAATGTCAAGATCCTAACAGCAAGGACTAAAACAATTGTTGGAATGAAATTATTTTAACAGAGAGTATTTTTAACATTGAATTTCTTGGTTTGTTGATAAAGCAATTGAACTTGGCTATTAAAAATAATTTTATAATTGATTTGTTTTTTAAAAAATTCAGTTTTATGAAGTAGCATTTTCCAATGGAAATTGTTCTGTTAAGAAAACATTTGCCAGTTCTCTTTTCAACCTTTATTACTTTGGCAACAGAGAAGTGACCTTTATAATTGTGGGCACAGCTTTAGTTGTAAAACCTATTTGCATGTAGGGAAAGCCTAATGTGCTATTGAAAACATTTTCTGTGTTTCCTGGAAGAGGATGAAAACCCAGCTCCAGTCCTGAGCTCTGCATTGCCAGATCTGCCAGGGATCTGGTGCACATCTGCCTGGGGGCACACACTGGGCTGGGCTGTTCTGCCTTTGCTGCATTAGGGGTGAATGTGAATGAGTTCTGCTGTGCTTTCCTTTCCTGGCTACACCAAGAAAACAGCTTTTCTTGCATTCATCAAGTAGTTTAAACCTCTACTTGCAGAAGTTGCTTTTTAACAGCTAAATAGTGACAGCAGGTTTTGAAAGGAAATATGTGTTTTACGGATCAGAAATGCAGCCCTGGGTTCATCAAGTGCCTACTGACAGGACTGGGAAACAAATGTCTCCTCGAAAGATTTAACAGACACTTGATTAATGAAATAGTAGCAAAACTAACCATGGGTTTCTCTGCCTGTCTCAGTCCTGCCAACGGAGGCCGCACGTGTGTGGGGCCGAGCTATGAATTCCAGCTGTGCAACACCCAGGACTGTCCCAAGGACTTTGAGGACTTCAGAGAGGAGCAGTGCCGGCAGTGGGACCCCTACTTTGAGTACCAGAACACCAAACACCACTGGCTCCCCTATGAACATGTTGATGGTGAGCAGCCCCTTTCCTGTCAAAACTGAGTTGCAAATATGAATAAAAATTATATAGGGAGGGGTAAAACTTCTTCCCAGGAAATTATGCCTCCTAAATCTGTTAGGAGGTGTTTGAAGGGATCAGTGAGTATGAGTGACTCAATTTATACAATGCACTTGGATTTTCAAAAATCTTCAGACACTGCTCCCCAATGCCAGCTGTTAAATGGATTCACCATGGGATAAAAGGGAATGGTTTTGCATGGGAGGACGTCCCACTCTGAGAGCTGCAAAGGACCTTGTGACACGAAGTGACACAAGAAGGCAAAGGAAGTTTGGTGTTAATGAATGCCAGTACTGGATCTGGGGGTAAAAACTGGTGTGTGTGTATGGATGGTGGGCTCTGAAGAGCAAGGCTGGGAATAGCTTTCAGAAAAGATCAGTTCAGTGACTGTGAAGGGACAGATGGAGAGCACTGACTTGCCCCTGTGTACCTGCACGTTGTGCCTGCACTTTAAATACTCAGCCCATCTCACTGCTGTCCAGGCTGCTAAAAAACCCACAGCTGAACTCAGGCCAGAATAAAGCAAACACAAATAATGACTTCTGGATGAGGAGAGTTTGGATAAACCAGGACTTTTCACCCTGGAAAAGCAAGGATTTAGATTAAAAAGATAGAGTTACAGAGTTGTGAGTAGCCCAAAGAGACTGAACGTGGAATGATTATTGAGTTTCTCATGACACGAGCCTGGGAAAATCAAATAAAATTATCAGGTGGCAGATTTAAAACAAATAAGAGGAAAGGCTTAGTACAAAGCATCTAATTATCTTGAAATTCACTGCCACAGAAGATTGCTGATACCGGAAAGTTTTAGAAATTATTTCTAAAAATTCTTGACAGTTCTACAGTCCATTAAGAGCCATTAAACACCAGGTTCCAGTAATGATTTTGGAAGTCCCCAAGCTGCACTGTAGGAGGAACCATGAGAATATTCTGAGAAAAGTTTCCAGTTTGTTGCTGTGTCTTCCTCCAAATGCTGCTGGCACTGTTGGAGGCAGCTGTTGGGTTGGATGGGTGCTGGCTCTCAAACCAGCAAGGTTGACAGAGATCACCTCCCAGAACAAAAATGTTCCTGTTCCTGTTAATGCCTCAGCTTAACTGTCAGTGCAAGTGCAGCTGGTTGGTTTGGGCCGTGTCTGCTCTTGCCAGAAAACACACTGAGCTGTTTTTCCAAACAAAGAGGCAGAGGGCAATGAGTCTCAGCTTGTTGAATGAGCAGTGCGAGCTGCTCACTGGTTAAAACCCTAACACCTTACTTGAATGACAAATTCTTGAGGGCAGGGTTGGCCTGGCAAGGGGCAGGTTCTGAGCACCCAGCCCATCCTCAGCCCAGCTGCCATTGCTGGGAGGGGAAGGGTCACTTTGGGTGAATCATTTTGCATTCCAATGAGAGGATACTCTGCCAGGAAGTAATAGCAAATTCCTTATAATTAATTTGCCTGACTTTCTTCCCAAACAGTTCTCATTCTTATCATGCCATCTTGGTCAGTCTGTCAGTCTGGGATTTTCAAAGGCACAGACACAGCCTCACAGCTTAATTTCATGAAATAGCTTTGCTGGCACAGGGTGAAGGGATGAATGCTGTGGCCTGCAGGACCTTTGCTTATGCTTTAGCCTTTGGAGCAGTCTGCTGCAAAGACCAGTGAAACAAATCAGATTTTTTTCAATTAAATTCAGTGGGTTTTGGGTCAGAAAGCAGCTCCTTGATGTCTGAGCACTGATCCCTGGGCACTGCTGGTTTCCAATATAACTATGGTATAACTGCAGACAGCTTGAGAGTTACATTTACCTGTGCAGGGTTATTAGAGGGAACAGCTTTTGTGTGAAAATAAGGCCAGAGACAAGCTTATGCTTGAACTCTAATCTATTCAAAACTCCCTTTTGTAAGGATAAGGCATATCAGTGACATACTTGTGAGGATAATGCAGTTGTGGCTCAGAAGTGACATAAATCCATACACTTCACAGGCGGCTCAGCTGGACGTGTCTGACACATTGTGCAGGGCATAAGAACAGACAGAAGTGCCTCATGCTGTGGGCAGAGAAAAGCCACTGAGCTGGGGTACACCCCAGTGTGTCCTTGAGCATCCCATGCCCCGTGGTGCCATGGCCTGTCTCCTGTTTCAGGCCCACGTCCTCACCCTGCTGTGCTCACAGGCTCCTGCATCCACCTGTGCATCTGCCAGGGCAGCAGGGAGTGACTCTGGCCATGAGCTCCCAGCCTCAGTTAAATGAGAAGGGCTCAGAGAGCAGGGGCTGGGCAGGCACACCATCACCTCCATGCTCCTGCACCTCTACTGTGCCCAGCACCACTGAACAGAAAGAAAATAATTCTTTGCAATAGCAGGGTCTAATTTAACAGCACATACACATTTACTGTTCCATGGAGCAGTGGGAGCAGAACCATCTCTAAAATGAAGCCCTTGTGCGGAGCTGTTGGCACCCAGGCAGACCTGCTGATATTTTCATTTAATCACAGGCAGTGTGGTATGTGTGGGGTGGGGGTGGCTGCATACCCAGGGGTGCTGTGTACACATCTATCCTGTGCACAGCTTCATGTTTCTAATATATACATTAGGTCTGTCATTATTATGATCTTAATAGTCTCCTATTAAGAATTTGCACCAAAAAAGTACCTGTTTTAATAGACTAGACCCTGGATTTTCAGCATGGATTCTCTGCATGGTTTGGGAGCAGTAACAAAGGTCTCTGATGTACCAATACCCAGTGGCCTTGAGGACATCAACAGCAATAACAAGGAGTTTATAAAAAGAGGGCAGAGGCCGTGGAACTGTACAGGGGAAGAATGCAAAGGGCCTGTGAAGATTTATTTCAGTTGAACTGCTACAATGGAAAGGTCGTTATTGTTTTAAATGGTGGGAAAAGCATTCCAACTTTTAATCATGTTAAAGTAGCAGAATCTCTATTTGTTTCATCTAGCAGAAAGGCCATCTGCTCTTCAGTGCCAAGGAAAGCATAGTGAATCCTATTATGGGGCTGAGGACAGCAAGAGACATGGATAAAATGAAATGCACTAGTGGAATACAACTTTATTCAGCCACTGACTAGTCATTTTCAGCTTTATTTTTTGTTCTGAGTTCTTTGGAACAGATTAGAGAAAATACCACTTGTCTGGCTGTTTGTGCATGTGTTAGCAGTAAAAAAAAATGATTTTTGTCTGAATCTTTTTGACATCTCATCTCGTTTAATGGTTTAAATTATCATAAATACAAGTACAACCATGAGAGAAAATTAACTTTGTGGTTAGGATGAAATGCTATGGCCCAGCTGTCTCTGAAGAAATTTTGGATGCCAGATTCACTCAGTGTCAAACAGCTGCTTTTAATGGGAAAATTAATTTGATTTTTTTTCATTTAAGTGAAGTGCAGGAAAAACCAGTATCTCTCACAGGTAGTCATGCAACTGAGGAGAGCTCTGCCAGATTGCATCATGTGCAAAAGATTAAATAGATCCCCCCTCAAAGTCAATGATCTGTTGTTTTTAAGCCTGTCTCCTAACGGTGACACATGGATGCTTTATGATTCAGCATCTTCCAAGAGATCACAGAATCTTTCAAAGGGGACAAGCATCAATGATTTATGGGCACCACGTTGGGCTCTCTGATGTGTGCAAGGAAGAAGGGAGAGCCAACACTACTGAAAGAGCTGCTCACAGCATCAGCAACTAAACTGAGAGCTGAACGTGCACCATTTGGGTCCTTCTGTTTTTCAGCCAAGGAGAGGTGCCACCTGTACTGTGAATCCAAGGAGACAGGGGACGTGGTGTACATGAAGAGGATGGTGCACGACGGGACCCGCTGCTCCTACAAGGATGCTTACAGCATCTGCGTGAGGGGAGACTGCCTCGTGAGTTCTGGGGGCTCCTGCAGAGCTCAGCATTGTGAAAACAGTTCAAACTCTACCTTGAGTGCTTCTCTCTGAGCAGGACTGAGTGTAACAACACTCTGGGCAATAAGGAGATTTCATTAGGATTATTGTCACAATATTATGTGTGGTATTCACAGTTGCCATGCATGTGACTCAATTCCAAAAGCACCTACCTACACAAGTAATATTTCATGCAGTATTTTATGATGAACTATTACAATTAGCTTTCAAGGAAAGCTCTCCCTGCTGAGGTTTAGTGGGGGTGGAATGTGCAATGAAATAGGAACTCACAGCAGCTTTCAAGGAAAGTGGTGTTAGGATAATGCTGATGTGCATTCTCTTGGTATTTGATCATGCTATTTTTAAAAAATCAATGACAGTTCCTCTAAGTTGGGATGTGCTGCAGGTCATCTTTCACAGGAATTAGTACCTGACTAGCAAAACACTGGTGCAGGTGTTTATCCCCATATAGATGCCTAGGTTCTCCTGGAATTTAAGTATCTGTCTTAAGATAAGCTGAGGCTTAAGAGCTTTTCCTTAACCATGCTGCTTTCCTTCAGTAAGAGAACCACTGTGAAGCATAATATGAAAACATAATCAGCCAGTTGACAGCTATTATAGGAACTGGAAGTATTAAAATCTGTTTAGGTGTTGATCTTCCAGGAGAATACTATGAGGTGTGCTGCCTTGCTGAAGCAGAATCTGGGGGTTGATAGGTAAAGTGAATGCTCCTTTGAATTGAAAAGTGGATAAATAAGAATGACTGTTTCTCTCTTTTGTGCACAGAAAGTTGGGTGTGACAGGGTCATAGGTTCCACGAAGCAGGAAGATAAGTGTGGTGTCTGTGGAGGAGATAACTCCCACTGCAAAGTGGTGAAAAGAACATTTTCAAGAATTCCAAAAAAGCAAGGTCAGTACATCCAGTGGAGTTTGTCCTGGGGAATTCAGGGTATTTTTTCTTGGTCTCTTATGTTTCATGGAAAGTAGCAGGACAATTACAAATCATTTGCAGCATCATTAATTCCAACAAACAATCTGGACTTACTTCCAGATGTGTTTATAATTTGAAAATAAGACTTCTGTCCAGTGAGCAGTTAAAGCTGCTGATACCAAGGCCTGTGCATGCATGGAAGAGGGCTTCCCTGCTCCTTGTTGGAAGCTGTGGACTTGTCTGCTGATGTCAGCCAGCTGCTGTGTCACTCCAGTGCTGCAGCCATGTGTCACCACCAGGCACTGTCAGGCAGGAGGTTGTGTGGTCTCTGTGGTGCACATGGAACTCAAAGCCCATCTTAGTCTGAAGCCAAGTCTGTGATACTTCAGGCATCTTTCTTCTGACCCAAAGCCCTTTGTCCCTGTTATGTTCCATCACCTGCCACAGAAATGGGAATGGAAATGATGCTGGATTCGCTTCATCTTGTTTAATACACCCTGCTTGCAGAAAATTAGATTTATTTACAAACCTAAGACAAACCCACCCTGTTTGTGGCATATTAATCCATAACTATCTTTTCAAATACCTCAACATAGGGTACGTTAAGATGTTTGAAATTCCTGCTGGTGCAAGACATTTACTTATACAGGAAACAGATGCCACCACTCATCATCTTGGTAAGTAACAAGAATATTTTTTTCTGGTGTTTATTTTTGTCTCTGGAGGCTGAGAATGTGTTTATACATTTGTTTACCCATTACCCACCCACACCATGTACTTTCTCTAAGTATGTTAAATTAGGAAATTGTTTGGCAATTTGATTTCCCTGTGCTGTACTCCAGGGTGTCCCAGCCAGATCTCTGTGTATGTGCAAGTGTGAAGCTGCTGGAAGAGGCACTGAGTTACTTTATGGGGTGCAGTGCATTATCTTTGGGGGTTGGAAGTAGATGATCAAAGTCCCTTTCAACCCAGACCACTCCATGGTCTTTGTGTGCATCTTTCATGCTCCCCACCCTCAGTAATTTCCCAGCTACATCCAGACCTGTTCCAGATTCTGCCCCACTGCTAACAGTGCAGCAGTTTAGGAGGATCTGGGAGCAGTCCTGCTTCAGACAAAGTTCTGTCAGGGTGGGCTGAGTGCTGTGCACACGGACAGCTGGCTCACTGTCTTGGCCACTGCTGAGGGAGCAGGATGCTCAGGGAGCTGCCAGGCAGAGAATGGAGTTAAAATCTGGTGTTACATAACAAATATCCCTGCTTCTTCAAATGAGGAGGGCAAATGTCTCATATCAGGTGAAAACCTGTCCTCATACAAAGGTGGCTGAAGTCTCTCCAGGTGAAGGGTGGAGCATGGTGAGAGCTGAAGAGAGGAACCAGGCTCTGTGTGCAGTGGCAGGTGCCTGCAGAGCAGCAGGAGCTTAACAGGGCTGTGCTGGTGTCAGGACTGGATCTGAGCAGGAGAATTAATGCTGCTTCTAGTGTCCCTCTGTCACTGTGGGGACCTGCTGGGGGTTAGCTCCCCAGCCTTTCTCTGATGGAGCAGTAACAACCCTCTGAGCTGCCTTACAACATATGAAAGAGCTGAATAGTTTTGGGACCCCCACTGGCTCTCAAATTGGCTTGGATTTGGCCAGTGGATTCAGAAGTTGTTATATGGGAGCAGGCAGCTGGACCCCTATGGTGCAGCTGCATTGGCCTCATTTCTCTGGCAAGGCAGGCTATGAAAAAGGGGGGAAAAAAAGGACAACTGATGTTCCTGGAGCTGAGCAGAAAAGCATTGACAGTTCACTGAAACACCTGAAAAAGTCTTTCCAAGCCTGTGAGGGAAGAGAGGGAAAATGCACACTGGCCTTTTCAGCTTTGTCCACTGGGACATGAGCAGAACAAAACTGGAGATGAGAAACAAACCTCTTTACTCACTTTTCTTGTCTTGTTCCCAGCTATTAAAAATCGTGAAACGGGGAAATTCATTCTAAGTGAGGACAACTATGTGCCAGACTCCAAAGTATTTATTGACATGGGTGTGGAGTGGGAATATCGGAATGACGACGACAGAGAAACGGTGCAGACCATGGGGCCGCTGCGCCACGGGATAGTTATCCTGGTAAGCCAAATGGAAACACCTTCCACAGAGCCACAACGGGCTAGCATATCGATCAGATTCCCCTTGTGAGTTACAACAAGACATCTGCTGCAATTATAAGACAATAGGAGATGTATTTTGATTCCCTTCTCCCGGTTCATTGCTCTGTACAAGGGCGGTTATAATTCAGGGTTATGTGTTGAGCAACCAGCTGTCCTGATTATTTCCTGTGGATGGCATAGCAATCAGCCACCGAGTAGAGACTGCAGCTTACTTATCCCATCTGACATGAGGGCACCAATCAACAAAAGGTCACAGTGGTTCATATCAGCTAGATCTAATAGTTCCTTCTCCCATCCATGTTTTGAAAATGTATCCTGCAGGTTTCCTGTGATCCTGGCTCCCTTTTTCAGGGCAAAACCATTCCACAGTTCCCCAAACCACCTAAATATATTATTTTTTTCATTGCAAACTAGCAGACAGTAGACTTCAATTCAATTCAGGGGTAAGTTGATTTAAAATCCCTCTGAAAACAACTGTAATGTGTTGATCTACACCAGCTGAACTTCAAAGGAAGAATAAATACAATGTTTCAAAGGACAAATATTTTGCACTTTGTTCAAATTGAGTTCTGTTTTCTTGCATTTGTCTTGGTGCAGTGTGATAACAAAACTTCTTTCTAAATAGTTTATATTTCTGTCAAGATTAAGTAAAATAGCTTTGCATAATTCCAGGATTATCATAAGAATAATTGTGTTTTATCAGAAATATAAGCAATTTTCTTTGCCAGTTTCACTTATTTCTGCAGCTGAATTTGCTTTGTCCTTTAGTGGAACTATCCGTTATCATTTCAGTACCAAATTTCCTTCCTTTGTGATGGGATATGGAAAAAATTTAGTATCATGATGTCAGTCTGATGTTGGCAAGGAAAATAAGTCTAAATCAACCACAGTCTTTCTTAATATGCAGTTTAGAAACTCTGTGTCATAAGGATGGAGATACTTTTTCATCAGGGAAAAAATGTGTTGAGTGCAGCTAAAAGGTTGAAATCCCTCCGGGGATGTTTTAGCCATGATTACTATTTCACATCATCTCACAGAGCTCCTGATATCAGTCTTCCATATCTTTTCTCATTACATCTCCTTTGCTTATTAGGTGATTCCTCATGGTGGTGCCAAGATATCTTTGACTTACAAGTACATGATCCATGAAGATTCCTTGAATGTAGATAACAATAATGTTTTGGAAGAGGACTCATTGTCATATGAATGGGCTTTGAAGAAATGGTCCCAGTGCTCAAAACCTTGTGGAGGAGGTAAAAACAAAACCTCAGATCATGCAAAATTCATTCATTGCCATGAGATGTTAGGGAGACCAGAGTATGGGAGAAGTTTTAAGTAATAGATAAATAAATAGTGAATGGGGTTAAAATCTGATTAAATGGTTTGGGAGCAGATTTGGGCTGATTAATTTCTGATTTATGATTATGAAACTGAAAAATTGGACAAATGTACAAGATTCGGATGACCGTCTCCAAGCTGTGAAGGTGCCAAACCTCCAAGTGTCATGGGGCAGCCCTTTGTAAATCCCTATCCAATGATGTGGCTTTTGCAACGTCAGACCCCGTTAAATTAAATATTATTTAAATGTTATTTTCATTTTCATGGTGAGGCCACACCTTGAGTGTTGTGTCCAGTTCTGGCCCCTCAGTTAAGGAAGGATGTTTAGATTCTTGAGTATGTCCAGAGGAGGCAACAAGGCTGGAGAGGGACTTGGAACACAAGCCCTGTGAGGAATGACTGAGGAAGCTGGGGGTGTTTAGCCTGGAGAAAAGGAGACTTAGGGGTGACCTCATCACTCTCTACAACTCCTGAAAGGTGGTTGCACTCAGGTGGGGTTTGTCTCTTTCACCAGGCAACAACTGACAGAAGAGACAGTCTTAAGCTGCATCAAAGGAAATATAGGTTGGATATTAGGAAAAAGTTTTTTCATGGAAAGAGTGATAAAGTTCTGGAATGGGCTCCCCGGGGAGGTGGTGGAGTCACCATCCTTGATGTGTTTAAAAAAAGACTGGATGTGGCACTCAGTTACCATGGTTTAGTTGAGGTGATAGGGCTGGGTTGGACTCGATGATTTAAAGGACTCTTCCAACCCAGTGATTCTGTGATTAAAGGAGTGAAAAATATAGGGGGTGAACAATTTTGGGTGTTAAATTCGCATTGCAAGTCTTTATTCAGCTTACCCCTCCTTTGGTAGCATGTTCCTCTGCAGTTCCTACTGCAACCCTTGACAGAATTTGTGCAGTTCCTCTGAAACCCGAGCCCTCTGTGGGGCCTGCCAGCTCTCAGAGTAAGAGCAGTGTCTCTCCCCAGGCTTCCAGTTCACCAAGTACGGCTGCCGCAGGAAGACGGACCACAAGATGGTTCATCGCAGCTACTGCGAGCTGATCCAGAAGCCCAAACCCATCCGCAGGGTGTGCAACCTCCAGGAGTGCTCCCAGCCCATGTAAGCATCCCTGCCCCCAGCACGGCTCCCTGGAGGTGCAGGGACACCCGGCCAGCATTGTCACCTCTAGGCAGGTGGCTTCACTTCACCTCCGAGGCCCGGGACTGTGAGGATCTCATGCTCTGTTCTGCTCATGGAAATATTCTTTCTGTGATTGCTGGTTCCTGTGACTTATGAAATAAGTTGGATTAGAAAATAAGTGCTGTCCTGATCCAGACTTTTGTGTTCAGGCCATCTTGAGGTGATACAAAATAGACATCAATTCAATTTGTACACAGTGTGAGTTAACCATGTCAGAGCAAATGTACAGAGTGCTGCAGAAAACAACCAATGTCAATGTCCAGTCTCTCAAATACAAACCTTCATAAAGTTCACAGCATATTTTTGGACATTTAAACACAGGGAAAATATTTGACCTGTTAGATTTCTCTGGCTGCCCTTGTACAGCACGAAGTGCCTGTCGTTCCTTCATTTCTGCTCTGCACAGTCAAGTGTTATAAATATTTTAATTCACATTTTATGGGTGATTTTTTTGACTGGCAGCAGGCTATTCTTGCCACATGTAGGACCAATATATTCTTTGTGCTACTACTGCAACAAGAAAGGAATATGTTGATCCCAGCTTTTATCTCTGGGGACCGAGTGTAGGTTCCAGGAATCACAGCAAATAAATAGAACATACCACACAATATTTCCTAACTTCCTTTCAAAAGACAAAGATTTGAAAGCGAGAAAATGCAAGAAACTGTGCCCCATAAACTCTGCATAGGTCAGGGTTGAACATTTATTTATTGGAAAACTGAAGTAATGACCTAACCATATCTCAGGCTCTCTGGAAAGGACTGTGTCCTCCTTTCAGCTGCAAATATAATTGGGCCCAGGTACCACAAAGGCTCAATAGGATCCTAAATTGTACTTGGATCCCTGAAGTTTCAGTTAACTCTGTTTCCATAGAATGTCATCCAAGCATTTTTCTCTTGAACATAGGAGAGGCAATTATTAAGGAGTTTTACAAAGCTCTGGGACACCCCCTACACTAATATGCTGCTTCTTCGCTTCTGGGAAAAATTCATCTTTGTCTCAGAAGTCACCTCAGGATTCCTGGCTTCACAGCTCTTGCATTTCGTCACAGCTGTGTAATTTCTGTAGGTTATAAAGAGAAAGTTGGGAGAAATTTTTACTTTCTGATTAACTGGAATGTGTAGTGCACTGCCTTGGACTATTTTTTGACCATTTCCAAGCCCAGGATTTTATGAGTACTTTAGGACAATTTCTTCAAGCTCAGGGTGTTTCTCCAGACTATGTCTATTTCTTTGTGAAATTTATCCCAAGAATATTGTTTACATGGAACAATATTTCCATCTTGCAGATCTCTGCACTCTGTAAATATTTATAGACTGCTGTATGTCTTCACTTGATTATAATCAAGCTTTCAGTAGTCTAGGTAAACTTCCTTTGGTGCTGTCTGTCCCTGTTGTTCTTCTCTAAGTCGTTTACAATTTGTAGCTGTAATTCATGACTCAGTTTGGGTGATCAGTGAGGGTTTCAACTACACCACATTACAAACCGTAGATTTCATTTCTCAGTGGCCAAAGTGATTTAGAAATTTTGAACTCGAACTTTCTAGTTTTCAGTGGAGTGTTGCCTTTCCCCAAACCAAACATTTATGATGATGAGGACCCTGACCTGCCCAAGCTCAGCACTCACAGCACTGGATTTGCCAGTGCTTCAGCAGATTGAGTCTAACATGGCCAGGGATGTGGTCCATGGAGTGCCCAGGTGTGGGCCAGGCAGGAGCTGCATTTCTAGCCCAGATGTTTTGGCTTCACCCGTGTGGGAACCAGCTCGTTTGTGCTGCATTATGAGACAAGGCACATCTCAGGCACCCAGACCTGGGAAGCTCAGGTGGCTTGGGTGCAAAAGCAGATCTCAGGCACCCAGACCTGGGAAGCTCAGCAGCACCCTTGGGTGGCTGCTTTTGACATAAAAATGGCCATATTTTTATGTGCAGTTTTGGAAAGGGCAGCTTAAAATCAAAGCAAATACAGTGGAGTAATACAAAGCAAATACAGTGGAGAGATAATGAGAAAGAGTGATATTGAAGATCTGGGTCTTATTAATGACATTTCAGGGGCAGTCAAATTACCCTCACCATAACCGCTTATGTTTTTTTCATATCTTCTCATTTTCTCCATATTAGAACTAGTATTAATATCATGTTAAACCTGTGTTTAAGAGTCAGATCAACAGTTTGAATTTCACTCTGCTCGCTCTCTTTTCACCAACCCAGATGGGTCACAGGGGAATGGGAGCCTTGCAGCAAATCCTGTGGGAAGACAGGGTATCAGGTGCGGTCTGTGCGCTGCATCCAGCCCCTGCACGACAACACAAATCGCTCTGTCCACACCAAGTACTGCAACAACGACCGCCCGGAGGGCAGGAGGCCCTGCAACAGGGAGCTGTGCCCAGCTCAGTGGAGAATAGGACCCTGGTCACAGGTCAGTCTCTTCCTGGAGGTCTCACACAACTAATTTCTGTCTGGTGGAATGAGCATGACAAGTAATGCCATCTCTGTATTTGGGAGTAGATGGCTCTGTGAATAGATGGCTTGCATGTACAGGTGTTTGTTTATTGGTCAGAGCACAGCTCGTTCTTGGAGTATTTCACAATTACTGGTGTACCACGAGAAGCAGTGAGTGGCTCTCCCTCTTGCTTCATTACTGTACTGCAGTGGTTCAAATAATGTACCATGTCAGCTCGAATCGAGGCAGTTTAACATTGAAAAGCTAATTTCTGACTGGCTGTTTCCAGAGGGTGGCTGGGGTGTAACTGCTCCTGTCCTTTCAGTGCTCTGTCAGCTGTGGCAATGGCACCCAGGATCGCCCGGTCCTGTGCCGCACCAGGGACAATGTCATCGGCCTGTGCAAGGAGAGTAAACCTGAGAACGTCAGGATTTGCAGACTACCTCCGTGTCCCAGTAAGGGCTTCTCCTTGATAGCGTCTGTTACTTGTTGAAAAAAATAATTATTTAATTATTTGCAATGCCTTCATTGAATTGATGCTTGTGTGCTATGCCTGCCAGGGTGGGGGCACTTCTCCACAGTCCCTGTTTTGAGTAGAATTCCAAATGTGGAGCTGCTGTGTGGCTGATGGGCTCCTTGGGCACTCTCCTCCTGCTGGGGAGCACTGCTTGGCCCAGGACAGCCTGAGAGCTGGGGCAGAGCAGGCAGATGGCCTCAGCACAGTGCTGATGGCCAGATGTGGCCAGCAGCCAACAGCTGCCCTGGGAGAGGAGCAGTGGCTGAGTCCAGCCCTGCATCCTGAGACCTGTGGGGCTTGGCAAGGGGCTGCTGGGCTGTGCTAACCAAGGATGCCTCTTTGCTTTCCCCACCTCCAACAGTTCCAGGCTTTTTTTTCATTCCATCAAACACAAGTTATCTGCAGGGGTTATCTAACTCAGTTTTTAGAAGCTGTAATTAATTTGTTCTTGCTCAATCCAGGGCAATAAGGCCTTTATCCTTGTTAGCTTTTCAGCTGCTTACAAATGATATTTGTGAGATCATTTCACATATTCCTATTATTAAGTCATTCATATTCTTTTTTTCATGATGTATTTCTCAGGGTAGCTTTTGATTTCTAATTAATTAGAAGCAAGCTGTCAATTACAGTCTCCAGTACAAAGATTTTAATGAGGCACGGTATCTAAACTAGACTGCATGTCTCTGGGGATGTGTGACACTGCCATGAGAAGTGCTGCTGGAGAACTGGCCCTTGGGTTGTCTTCAGTGTTGGCTGTGAAGTGCTGGGCACGGGCTGTAGCAACCTCCCCAAACAGCACCTTTTGCCCCAAATCAGACAGCTTGGTTCTAATCCTTCCCTGGGCTCCTTCACAACTGGAGCCCACTCATTCTCTGAGCTTGTCCCCTTCTGAGAGGACAATTTAATGCTGCCTAACATATGTTTTGTTGCATCTTTTTTTTCCTCTATTCAAGGAAATGTTTCTGATCCTTCAAAGAAAACCTACATGATACAATGGCTGTCAAGACCTGATCCAGACTACCCCATCCAGAAAATATCTTCAAGTAAAAGACCCATTTATAACTCTGCCTTTGCCCTTAAATGCATGCCACATCGAATGTGGACTTTGCCTTTTGCTCTCTTCTTCTCTCTATGCGGAAAGTTCCCTTGACTTTGCCAAGTTTAAATCTTGGGCTGAATCTGTTTTTTCACACCAGGCACTCAGTGCTCGGTGTCTTTCTTCTCTGGAGCTTGCGTAGCACTGGTGGTGGAGGTCTTGAAGTGTTGGATGTGTGAAGTTGGATCTCCACAGTATGTTGCAGTCCTCTGAAAGGGAGCTGGGGTCGGTTTGCTTGTTGCTTGGTGGTGGTGAAAAAAGGCTCTTACTGGTTCCTGATGTTCAGTTTGATAGCAAAACTGAGAACTTATTGTGAATGTGATCACATCACAATAATGACACCTTGTAGTGCTAAAGTTCTCCTTTATCTAAAAACCCGAAATCTCGTAACTCGCTGGTTTCAGTTCGCTGACAGGGTAGTCTGATGAGTGGAAGAATTTTTTCATTCCATTTTCCTTTGTGGTGCTGTTGCTTTCCTCACCCTTGCTGCTCATTTTTTATTCCTGACCCTCACCTTTACGTTTGTGACCTGTGGAGGGCTCACTGGGAAGCAGAAGCTGAGTCTGTCAGTACTTTCCCTGCTGCTCTGACACCGTTGCTCTGGCCAGACTCTGATGGTTGTTTGGAGGGTTTTTCCTTGAGAAAAGCTGTGTTCATTTTTTCCATCGCACAATTTTTGCCAGTTTTGCGCATTTTCACTTTAGAAACAAACCCAAAGCAGAGCAGGCATGGTCCATGGTGAAGGTGGCGTGGTGGTGTTTTCCTTAACGTGGCGGAGGCAATATGATGTTTTCATTGACTACGATGTCTCCAGATGCTCAGCATGGAGCTGTTTATACTCATTACATCTCTGGTCTTTTTTCACCATGTGCATGTCTGACTTGACTGGTACGGTTGTATGTGTGTGAGTGTGTGTGTGTGTGTGTGTGTGTGTGCTCTTAGATGTGTCAACTGGCAAACATAACAGTGTGAACTACTACAGAATTACCTCAATTTTTATTGCTTTTTTTGCTTAGGAGATGAATTTTAGAAAAATGCCTTAATGTTGAAATGTAAATGGCATTAATTTACCAGATCCAGCTTTAAATATGAACAGTACACTGGTACCTTGAGTTGATCTTCATATGGAGTGTTTTTACTTGAACGATAACTATTGGAAGGCAGTAAATTAAATTGGAGGTTGATTTGCACAGTGCATATCCATATCTTCATCGAGACAGGATTGTGGCCTGACTTACTGAAATTTAACTGGCATTCGTGCTTCACCTTCCGTGTTTGTGGATTTGGAATTCACAAGTCATAAACTTCTTTGTGACAGTCAGTACCAATAGTAGAAATATAAAACTGCAGTCTTGGAGCAAATTACTACCTTATTGCTTTGATAATATTTTTTGGAAAAGTGGCATTTTTGAATCTTTGGGTCGTCAACAGTGTAGCACTTCAAACTTGTCATTATCATGTGATCACATATTTAAATTTTGCTGTTAATATTTCCTGAAACATGTTAACAATTTACATGACAAGGTGAAAAAGCAAAGACACGTATCTGGCACTGAATACTGTTATGTAAAATAATTGGTGTTTAACTGTATAAATATATTCATGACTGTTACCTTTAAATAGACAATGTTTAGTGATGTTTCAAGAGATGGGTGGCTATAGAGAATGGTGCAATAAGGTATCTGGGCATTGTGCACTATGTCTATATGCACTTTGGTTTATCAGGGATATTTTATTAGTGTTTTGTATGTATTTAACATAATATTAAAGATGTGCCAATTCAGTTTGCTTTTCAATATTTTTTTATGAGACTAATGTGTACCAAAGTGACTGTGAAACTGATTTATTTTTTTCTTACTGATGTTTTGAATATATACTTCCAGTCTGTCATGCATACTGCAAGTAAAAATAAATAAAAGTTCAGCAAATCTGGATATTTTGGTTTGGATAGAGGATCAAAATTTCATTCGGGCATTGAGAAGTTTCAGATTTTATTTATATGACTTATCAGATGTCACTAAACTTATTACATAATGCAGTTTTATTTCCTTGTATTGTTAAGCTTGATATCGCATGTTTTTGTTAGGAAAAAAGGCATTTTTCTAAAGGTGCTGTTACTGATTCTTACAAAGCCAAGAACAGACCTGCCTTGTTAAAATCACATTTAAATATTATATCTGTTGGCTTTTATTATAGAAGCCATTTGGGGGAATATGCATAAGGGTCATGCATCACAAAGCAAAATGTTTCAAGGGGACTCTTAGGGGTTTGTAAAAATATATATAAATTGTATAGGCACATTCAGGCCTTTGTATGGAGCTGTGCATGCAGGTATGAACAGTTCCAGCTCTTAAAAGCTGGCTTGAAAATCTCTCCAAACTTATATTCCTAAGGAAGGAGTCATTCCTAACACCCTGCAGTATTTCAGTTTAGCATTTGAAAAATATGAAAAATACCTGGCACATTCTAAAGCAGCAACTAGAATTTTGTTTTTCTGCAACAAAAGCAACAATCAGAGCATAGATACAATGTACAGGGGGGTGTTTTCACCCGCCTCAGCCAGCGTTAGCATTTTAAAGCAGCAGCACCAGCTATTAGTTTATTTTAGACTGATATGTTTGCCAATGAAACACCCACGATGCCCTGTTTTGTTAAGTGAGGATGAGTGAAGAGGTGGCACCTATGCTTTCCAAATCCCCTTTTATCGCTGAACCTGCTCTGCTTCTCTCCTTTGCGTTGAGGGTGTTGACACAAGCCAGTGCTCGTGGCAGGAGGGTGAAATGTGACTCCAGATCTGTCTCACATCGGGTGCACTCTTAAATAAAAGCAAGTAATTGGAGTTACTCACCCTTTACTGTAAGAGTAGGTGGAAATGTAGTAAGAGCAGGGGGAGAGTGACAAGTGATTTCATCTCTGTCTCAGCACTCTGGTCACAGAGAAATGTTTTTATTAGTGATTATGCCAGATATTGGTCAGTCTGCTTTTCTCCTCAGCCCTCTCCTCTCCCCCAAACCCTCTCACTTCTCTCTCAGCATGGGCTGCACGTTGGGATTTTTCCTTCACTGCAGTGCCTGGCTCCATTACTTCATCCTGGAGGCACAGGAGCAGAGGGGTGTCTGTGTGGGACAGACAGGAAGCTTTCTCTCCAAGGAGCCTGCTAGACCCTCACCACCCATTTCCCACCAATTCACACAGTCCTCTGCCTCCCCTGAGCAGAAATCACAAGGGCTTGGGGAATCTCTGAGTAGGTTTCTGTTTGTGTTTCTCAGGCAGGAACACTTTGACCACTTCACCTTTAATGCCTCAGCCTACAATTTGTCACCTGCATTCCAAGCATGACCAGGATCTGCCATAACACCTCTATTAGAGTGCAGATTGTTGTAACAGCTATTGACAGCTTAAAGCTTATTGATTAACATTCTTTCTCTTTTATTACAGTCATTGACACAAAAATCAGGACTTACTTAGGCTCCCAGTCATTAATGGGCTGGCTTGGCTCCATTGCACTGGAGTTTGTTGTTCCAAAGATAATTGGCTCTCTTCTGGAGGAGTAGGAAAGCTTCATGGCACCACTTTTCTCTCAAACAAGAGACATGCTGAGAAAACACTGCTATTTTCAGAGTAGGGGTACCTGGCAACCATATCACTTTGATTAGTGGAGATGGATTAATTTTGAGCATTACACATATCAAAATAGGACTTGACTTTCCTGAGACAGTCTGGATAAATATATGTTACCCCTGACTGTGGTTAGTCACTGTTTGGTTGCAGAAAAGCATTAAAAGGAGCAAATGGGGAAAAAATAGATTTCTTAATATAAAACTTCATGACTTTGTGGGAGTTCAGTGCAGTTTTAGTAACAGCACAGCACAATCAGTGTGTTTTGAAGTTTAAACCAAGACAGTAACACAATTCATTGTGGCTTCACGGTCTGTAGGGTAGAACTTCCAGGATGTGAAGGCAAAAATTCGAGTGTGATGGTCCAGAGCTTGGGTGGGGCTGGTACATACAGTTCAGATCAGCTTTTGCAACTCTTGGAGTTGACTTTTAGGTTGAATATAAACCTGCTTGTGCTTGTAGAAGGCTCATTTGCCAGTTTCCCAACCCACTTTAAATATCAAACCTTCTGCCCACTGCCAAAGCTTCAGCTGTGTTTCTTTTCTTGATTAATGTGGAGATGCTCTTTATTTATCTGTTCCCTTTTTCTCTTTCAGAAGATCATTGTCAAGGAGACAAGTCAATGTTTTGTCGCATGGAAGTTCTCTCCCGTTACTGCTCCATTCCCGGGTACCATAAGCTGTGTTGCAAGTCCTGCAACATGTACAGCAACGTAACAGAGGATGGCAATGTAACCAGTGCCAATGTAAATAAGAATAATGTCATTGAGGAGGAGCCCCTGACAACCCTCAGCCCTCCCGTGGGAGTGTCCACCACACAGTCTGCCACCAGCCCTCCTCTGCTTTCCAAAACACGTGCACCCCCTTCCAATGCCACTGAGGAGCACCCAGAAATCAATGCAGTGGATGTTCCCTACAAAGTTGATGGGCTGGATAATGAAGTACCACAGCACAACATCATTACACGGAGGAGGCCTTATGAAAGGACAAGGAATCAAAGAATTCAGCAGCTGATCGCTGAGAAAATGAAAAAAGAGACTCTTAGGAAAATAAACTAAAATGGAAATATGGCACAAACAACATTTTTCTCTTATAGAGATGTTACCAACATTGTAGTATTGGCCATCATAGAGACTAAGAATGGGGAAAAATCGAAGTGGTGCTATGGCAGAGATACCAAATTCTCAAGCCTACTATAAATGGAAATGACAGATTGTTTCATAAGTGCTAATCTGAACACTTTGATGGCTAGGTTAGGTGTACAGGGTACGGCAGAGTATTAGTGCAATATCCCTACAGTGTCCCACTGAATCCAAACAAACCATGTTACTTAGGTCAGGTTAGCAAGTTTCTCAGTTACAGGCTCTTTAAAGTCTTCTACACCTACATAAAACTGCTTGGGAATAGTAAAGGGAGTCACACTTAGTATGGCAGAAAGCAGTCCCAAGACAATAAATCCCTTTAACTCTGACAAGCAGGGGGTCAGCACTCCTGTGATGCTTCTGTGCCTTGCACAAAGCCTGGCACTAACACAGCCAGCTTCAGGAAGGCTCTTAGGACATGCCAGGCTGGGTTTGGCTGACCTTGGCAGAGCTGCCTCTGTGGTCACAGCTCGGCATGTGCTCACGTAGCTTCCTGAACCAGGACTGTGTAAGAAAATACAGAGAAAACTCTGTAGCCGTATATTTATGTGTAAATTAAAAACTGACAAACAGTAGTTTACATACTTCCATAAACAATTTCAAAGGATTCTCCTAAACTTTTGGACACATGCAAGACATTTAGTAGGGTAGATCTGGCCAACTTGGACTGACAACATTCTAGTCTTTCTGTTTACAATTATCCATATTTTTTATAATCTCTAAGTTCCTGTAATGCAACAGCCTCAGTGATCCTCATTGGTCGGTGCTTTTTTTATTGGTCTGATTTTTTTCTACCCACATTCTGTTTAACTTAAAGATGACTGGATTCTTGTTGTCTTTTCTTTGGTGCTTTGTTAAGACAAACTTTTTTTTCCCCCCATAGGATGCAGTTACTTTTGAGGAATTAATTTTGTATTATCTTCCTTTCCTTAGGACAGCTTCAATGGTGCAGAAGTGAACAACTGTTTGCTGTGCCCTTACATGAACACACACACACATATACATACACATTGTGTATTCACAGCACCAGGTCTGCTAGAAAACTTTTAAGATATGTAACCTGACAACCCTTTGAGTACTTTTTTCCCCCTCAGGGTCATCATGGTTTTCATAGGTCATTTTGAATTCCTGGTTGGAGAACAGAAGATTAACTCAGCTTGGCTCTAACACTGCCGAGACAGGGAGCATGGACAGGTTCCTGCTGTGGGTGGCATCTCAGCAGATTTTTTCCTGGCTTGGATTCTTCCATTTGTTTCTTCTTTGCTGGTAAATCTCCTGCAGAGTCTGGGGCTTCCCTGAAATCCTCTCTTTACCACTAGGTAGGTTTGGTGGCTCCAAGTTCATATTTTCCAGTCTGAGAGGAAGATCTCACCCTCCAGCCTGAGCTGATCCTGGTTTGAAGCAGCACCAGCAATAAGCCCATATATAGAGTCACAAAATTATTGGGAATGTGCTGCATTCCCAGCAGTGTGTGAGCTCTTCCCTGGTCCAGCTGCTGGCAAAGAGCTTCGAAGGTATTGCAATGTGAAGCACTTGTGTGACCTACCTTCTGCCCTTGACCACCATGACTGAATGAACTGCCCAGTCTCCTCTTCCCAATGATCCATTCCTGCTGGAAAGGAGGCAAGAGCCTGCAGGAACCTCAGGCTTTACAGCACCTACATGTGGGACTGTGTTTGGCCTGAACTGTGGCCAGAAGTTTTTGAAAAACAAGCCTGGCCTAAGAAAAATTCTTCATGGAGATACTAGCCCAAGAAGAGAAGGAATGTTTTCAGCTGAGGTCGTGGCATCCAGTGCTCCTTGTTGCACAGGATCAGGGTGATACACTTGGAGCAGCTCAGTGCAGGGAATAGAGATACACTGAAGACCAGGATAACAGGGAAGCCCAACAGGCCTGCTAAGAGTCCAGAGCATCAGGAAACGTCTCCTGGGCCAAGCAGACGTGGCTGCAGATGTGGAAGCAGCATCAAGTACAAGCAAAAATCTGTTCTGGTTTGGAGAAGTAAAACTCAGGCTGTGCAGTTTGGCAGCACAGTGGGAACAGTTCCACCACAGATTTTCACTCCTGGGACATGGAGTGCTCTCCTGCAGTCAAAGGGTGTTTGTCCTTGGTGCCCTGTCCCAGCCCTGCTCCATGGCCTGCTGGCTGTCACACAGCCACGCTGTGCAGGCAAGCCCCAGGAACCTTGTGCCAAGGGATTTGTGGTTGCCTACATTTGGGACAAGTCCTAATAGCAGTGTAGGGTCAGGTCACATCTGTGCACAGCAGCAATGTAGTAATGAGCACTGAAGGGAAAAAAACCCACCATTCTATTTATAAGCAAGGAAGACGTGTCTAAATCAAGATCATTCCAGCTGCTGTGCCATGGGAGACACAAGCTGTAGCCAGCCAGGCTCCCAGCCTGTAGTCATAATATTTCTTGCCTTCCACGTTTCCTTTACACAGATGTGGTTAGTGTAAAACTCATCTTTTCCCCTTCAAGTTAGTATCATTTTAGCTCTGTGGACAATAAAAAAACCACAACCCCCAGCTTTTTCATAGACTAGGAAGCTCATCCAAGCATATGAAACTTAGGAAAATCTTTTACAAACCCAAAGATAGAAGGGGTTGGAGCTGGATTTATGCAGATGGGGAGGTAAAAGTTTTCTGCCTGGAGGGTACCAGTCTAACCCTCTGGGACTTTTTCAAGACCCATTTCTCCAATCCCCTGAGGTAACTCATCTAATAGATTCTGTTCTGCCCTAGCTTCTGGGATAGGCTTAAACTAGGCAGTGTGAAGAAATACCGCAGGAGGCAGTGCTCACAGCTCACAAAAGCATTTTTCCAGATAAAGTGGAAAGTTCTGCTGCCTCAGGAAGCAGGAGCAGTCTCCTGGAAGGCTGGTCTGGTCCATGTTAGGTCCTGTGTTCATTAGGAACCCAATGCAATGCCTAGTGGCATCTGCATTTTGGAAGGGCTTGTTCCCTTCTCAGTCTCACCTTTTGGGAGATTTAATTTTATTTGTTTCTTAATGGTTTAAATTCTACTGAATATTTCTATAGCTGTTTTTTTTTTTTTTTGGAGGGGGGGAACACTAAAGTACTTGAGGCAGCAGCTTCAGTCTACATTGCTCAAGACATCAAGAGGCTGATGGAACATCTCTTTAAGGAGCAGGAGCCAGCAGCTGCCTTCTCTTCACTCCTCACACTCTTCCTGCATGAGAAAAGGGAAGTTAAGTGTCTTCAGACCAGAAAAGATGCTTTCTTTTCAAGCTGCCATGGGTTCTTGAGAAGGTGTTTTTTTTTCAACAGTTCCCCAAGAACATATACATCACTTTTATTGGAAAACACAACACCAGGTTCTATTGATAAAAAAAAGCAGCCCCAGACAAAAGGTGGAGCTCTCCTGAGCTGATCTCACTTCTGTGTCATGCAGTGGAAAATTTGGTCATTTTTTTTGTTTGGTTGAACTTTGACAACTGTTTCATCTTCTCTACAATGCTGTAATTGGGCAAGAGCATCATCACAGTGGATCTTCTGTAACCAGTTTGCTGTTGCCCAGGTGCTGCATTTTCAGACATAACAAGCAGAAAGTGTTATTTTAATGTAACCTTATCCCCAGAACCTAAATCAGGTTTATAAACAAATATATTCCTGCAGGAACCATCTCAGAGATCTGAGAGATTAAGTACTGTGCTCCCACGAAGCAATGCATTTATGATCTAACCATGCAGGTACAGTTTTCTCAATTGTCATTTGTCTGGCTGTCTAAACTTAAAATCCAAGTGACAGTCTCTCATGAAAAACAATCCCAAAAAATTCTGGTTTCTTTGGCTTCAGTCATCTGCCATTTTTTTAACCATAATTTCTTTTAAAATTTCTGTTATCTATTATGAACACATCACTTTTTATATTCATATATCCATTCAATATTTAGAGTTTCACAACACCTCCATAGAATGCTTTCAGATATTTTGAGAATTCTAGAAACGGTGCTTTACCAGTACTCAAAGGGGTTTTTGTTTTATTTTATTACATAATGCATTTAATATCTTATTTACTCACTACAATGCACAGTATTAGCTATGTTCATCTGAATATCTATATGCAACTTCCATTCACTTACATATGCCTTAACAGAAATTGCAATAAATAGCCATTTCTTGTATATTAAAAATGTATATACAAATTAGAATCTTTAATTTTATAATTTATTAAATTTAAATGTCTGTGTTCTTTTGCAAAAAAAAGTGTTTGGCTTTTCCCTGTGCTTTTTTCATTGAGTTGATGTTACACAGAGATGCTAGAAGAAGAAGAGCCAGCATCTTCAGATTCAAAACCAATTCAATTTCTATGACTTAATGAAGTGGGATTGGGATACACTTGCTGCCAAAGTCCTACATCCTTCTTACAACATCCATTATCCAAGGCTAAATATCATGAAGTCACTGGACCAAAACCTCAGTTGACAACTGCACGGAAATTAATCAAATTCACTTAAACCTGCTTGAGGACCAAATCCATCCTGGTCCCTGTATCATCTCTTTAAAAGGCTCAGTTATTTGGGCTTCTATTCAGGACTGATGAGTGAACTGTGCTTTGCATGTCCTATTGATAAAGTAATTGCTCCTTTCCATGAAATTCTTTTGCACACATTCTCCTGCCATATCCTGCACACACGTAGCTGGGTTCCCTTTAAAGCATAATTGAATCTTTCTCATCTGATTGAAGTTTGTTGCTTGAGGATTTGAAATATCCCTGCTTATTGTGATTATTCAGTGAGCACCATGCAGTGCATTCGAGTCCAGCATTCTTTAATCAAGTAATGAGCCACCTCAATACTTTCCATCTGAAAAGTAATTTACACATATAAATGCCCCGAATAAAACAGTGGACAAGCCCAAACCTGGGCTTCATTTACTGTGATAATTCATGCAGCATTTACAGCTGTGACAAGGGTTATATTTAATTGCCTTTTGCTTTCATAGATTTTGAGATTTTTAGAGTGGCCATGGCAAAGGGTCTCACATCCACACCCAGGGTGGGCTCAGTCATGTCCAATACCTCTCCCTCCTCCTGGTCTTGCTTTCTATCTCTCAAATGCCAAAAGATGACACCCACAGGAGGCCTTCTCCTCCTCTCCTTGCCTACATCAGATTTTTATCCCTTTTCACCATCATCTGGCCCCGAGGAATTTTTTTTTTTTTAGAGGCAGCTCAAAGAACTGCAATTCCAGGCCAGGAAAGCAGTTTTCAGGTTATTCCTAATTACTCCAGGCAGAAGGCAGCTCCAGCAAAGTGCTGTGCAAATTCAACTCCCCTTTCCCACAGCGAGGGGGGCACAGGATGATTTCCAGGGTGTTCCCACAGGGTGTTCTGGCTCAATGCTTGGCTTTGCTCACAGTGGGCAAAGAAGGCTCCTGGGCCTTTCTGGGAGATAAATGCCTGGAAATTCCCCTAGGGTTGTGTGTGTGCATGTGAATGTGTGTGTGTGTGTTTGTGTGTGTGTGTGCAGTGCTCATCTTTGCTCTCCCCCTGCCCCCTTTCCCAGTCCCTCCTCCTTTCCCACCATCCCAAAACTGAGCAAGGCCCGGAGAGACAGAGCCACAGAACCACATCAAGCACTTCGAAAATCTCATTACAGGAGGGAGCAGAGCAGGATGACACCGTGGGAGAAGGGTTATCCTGGTTAACCTGCTGGGTGCAATGCTCCATCAGCAGAGCGCTGCCAGCAGCATCCCGGGATGGAGCTGGACCGCGCAGCCCCGGGGCTCCCGGCAGGCCGGGTCGCTTCCCCTCGGCCCAGCCGCCACTAGATGGTGGCACGGCACAAGGAGTGGGACTGAAACAGCCGCTGGACTGTGACCCCAGCCGGAAAAATCCCTTGGTCTGGGGAGAGGCGCTCAGGAAGGGCCGGATGGAATCAAACCCCCTCGGCTCGGTCCCCATCGCGGTGCGGATGGAGCCGAAGATGCTGCTGTGCTCTGTGCTGCTGCTCTGCTGTGCTGCTGCTCTGCTGTCTGTGCCTGGGGGCTGGAGGAAGGATCCTGCAGGAGAGAAACACAGACAGCACCTGCAGAGGAGAAATAGAGCCATGATCAATCCCACCACGCAAAACACCGAAAATAACTCAAGAATAAGTTGTTTTCTGGGGTTGTTACTTCTTAGGGAGTCTAAACACTTGCCAGCTCCTCCAGAAGGAAGTTTAGAGCCAGTAACATAGCAAGAGGTTTCAGTGATGATTGCAATTTAATTTTTAAAAATCTTTTTTTAAAGAAACACAACAGCTATGGAGAGACAAATCTGTTTTAGGTGACCCGGGCTGCTGGCAGAACAGGGGGTTTCATGTGACCCCAGGCAGGAGAAGGTTTTCAAGTGATGGCAGTGCTGCCCTCACTGAGGCCTGCAGCAATTCACAGTGCTCAGCTTTCCAGCCTCTTTGTGTGGTGCATCCAAGAGAACCAATCCACACCAGTGTTCAGGCACTTTGGGACATGTATAATCTAAAATGATGATGAAAAATGCATCCAGGCAAAGATACAGTTTAATTATAGGCAGATCAGTAATAACAGGAAAAAAAATATTTATATTATTTTAAATAAATAATCTGGGATGGATTCCCAGGGGAGGTTGCCAGTGAGTTGTCACCATGCTTTGGACTTCTGAGACTTTGAAGCATATTAAGAGAAGCCTGCACAGGCACAGAACTCTCTGCTGGCCATGAGCAACCACTGCCAATGAAGCCATGACCATGTCGTGGCCTGGAAACGCCCAGCAAAGGCTCCCAGGAGTCATTTTCCATCTTAATTAAACTTCTAATGAAACAAAGTACCTAAATCCCCCTGAGCAAAGGCCCCTCACAGGACTCCACCCGTGTTCCCAGCTGGATGGAGAGCTCAGGTGCTGCAAACAAGCCTTGTTCCCTGTGGTGATGTGCTGCAGCCACCCAGCCCTCACACAGCAGCTGGTTCCTCGCCTGCAAAAGGCAAAACTTAGCCAGGACCTCACAGAAAATCCGTGTGCATCAGTGACAGCTTTGGCACACGTAGCCACCACCAGTTGCTGTGTGAGCTGCAGTCACGGCAACAGCTGTGGGTGCAACAATTCCAACCAACTCTGTGTAGTTAATACAAAACCAGCTCGTTCATATTTGATGGCAATATCTTCACTGGTACCATAGTGACTGCTTGATGTAATGCACAGGAGGTTAATGGGCTGGGGGATGTAATCAGAGATCACAAATCATCTGGAATCTGGCACAAATCAGGTAAAAACATTTTCCTTTCCTAAACTTTTTATGACAAACATGGAAACACAGAATCACAGAATGGTTTGGAATGGAAGGGGCCTTAGAGATCATCTGGTTCCGCCCCCCTGCCCTGGCCAGGGACACCTTCCACTAAACCAGGCTGCTCCAAGCCCCATCCAACCTGGCCTTGAACATTTCCAGGAACCCACAACCTCTCTGGACAACCTGTGCTTCAGCACACTCACAACAAAGAATTTATTTGTAATCTAAACCTCTCCTCTTAATTTAAAACTGTTCCCCTGGTCCCATTCAATACCTGCCCTTTAAAAAGTCACTCTCCCACATGCAAGAGAGGAGCAGCCCTTCCAGGTTGTGGATGCACCTTCAAGGAGGATCTGCACTGAGGTGTGGAGATGCTCAGGGCTGTGTTAACTCTTTCCCCCAGCCCTGGCAAGAGCCAACAAGCTTCAAAAATGCCCAGAGAAGAATCACCTGTCACACTTACCTAAACTGTGTGGATTTCCCAAAAACTGGAAGCATTAAAAAAACCTAAAACCAACAAACATAAAACCAAACCAAAAACTAACTGTCAGCATTTATATCTCAGACACTCCACCAAGCCCTGCAGAACTAACAACTGGTGTTTCCTCTGCAGCTCAGGTACTGCTGCTGTTGCTGTTTTCTTTTGCCATGAATCCCATTTGGTGACAGTTTTCATGCACCCATGCATGCTGATTCATTGCAAACTTGGAGAGACAGGAAACTGGGATGATTTATCCAGAACCATCCTCACAAGTGCTTGGGAGAAACCTATAGCATTCTTGGAGCAAGCATTCAAAGTTGCAGCTTGTTTCTTTTAAATAAAGTTTTTTGGGGGATGCAGCTGATGAAAGAAGAAAGCAAATGGAAGGAAGGAAGGAAGGAAGGAGAGGTATATTATTTATCCCTCTCATCTGGCATGTTCTATTCACTCCATCATACCTTTAAGAAGGAGGCAACTCCAGCAGGGAGGAGAGCCTTATCAGAGCAGAGGAACCATCTTGATGACTGTTTTTAAAGAGAATGTATCCATGCACATCTGCACATGTGGAGTTTGTTTCCAGCACAGTGATGTTCCTCACAAAATGTTTTTCCCAAGCTCCATTCTGCAGCTGCTTAGCATAGCTGGTGTCTGAGGGTTTTTCCCTTTTGATGGTAATCATGTTTCCTACAAGCAAGAAGGAAAAATTGAAGCTCTGAGTTACTAAAACATGATCCCTGATGATCATTGCTGTAAGTGAATTTAATGCATGAAAGCTTTGTGGGTCATTTCAGCTAAATTCAGCTGTTTGGCACCAAAAGTCCAGACAAACAGCTTAAGCTTACATACCTGTTATATTGAAATAATAAGCAATGGCTATTTCCAGAAAAAAAAAATCTGCTTGGAACCATATCCCAAAGGGATGCACAAATCTGTTGAGCTGCTTATTTCTTTTTAATGGAGACAAAGAAAAAACCTAAATGATGAGTGTGGGCTTGGGTGACTGAATCAGCTGCTACAGCCAATTCCAGCCTGAATGCTGGTAACCCAGAATATTTGCATTAAAACTAAAGCAGTGATTTTTAATCTAGGATTTCTGCTTTTCTCTTCATCCCTCCAGCAGGTCAGGACAGGCACTGTGGGGAGCAGCAAGGCTCAGAAATGCTGTCACACTGCCTGGCCTGGGCACACAGGGATGTTGTGTGGGATGGCTATCCCCCAGGAAAGAGCAGCAGCTGTTGGGGCTGCCTCTGAGGACGGTGTTGGGAAATAAATACAGAAGGAAGAATCAGCTGCAACATAACAATTCATCTCCCCACGCAATGTGATGCTGCAAGAGAGGCTATGAGAGGGACACCGGGGTTACTCCAGAATTGCAACCAGTTTGCAGCATGTTAATAAGCCTGGAAACAAAGGCAAATGTTGGATGCTGCCAGTCCTCCTGGCAAAGCAATTTGCTGTAATGCACTTGTGTGGTCTCAGAGAAACACAAATGGGGATGATCCTGGGAGCAGGGGGAGAGGGGGGCTGGTGGAGCACAGCCCTGGGAGGTGCCAGGCAGGGCTGGCTGCTGCTGTGCCTCCACAGCAACACGGATATGCAGCTCAATCCAGAGATGTAGAGCTCAGCCCAGGGATGCACAGCTCAGCCCAGGGAGATAAAGCTCAGACCAGGGAGATAAAGCTCAGCCCAGGGATGCACAGCTTGGCCCAGGATGTAGGGCTTTAATCTAATCCAGGGCTGTAGAGATCAGACCAGAGATGTGTGGGTCAGCCCAGGGATGTACAACTTGGCCTAGGGCTGTAGAGCCCAGCCCAGGGATGTACAGCTTGGTCCAGGATGTAAGGCCTAATCCAGAGATATAGAGCTCAGCCCAGGGATGCACAGCTCAGCCCAGGGATGTGTGGCTCAGCCCAGGGCTGTACATCTTGGCCTAGGGATGCTCGGCTCAGAGCAGAATGGAAGCAGGGACAGAAGAGAGCAGAGAGCAGCACTAGAGAAGCTGCAAACACCCCACTGCCTCTTGGGAAAACCGGCACAAATATGATCACAAAATAAGGCAGAGAAGGAAGAAAAACAGCCCCAAACCCCAAGGATTCCCCTTCCAGCAGTAAAACATGAAGGAGCTATGGCTCCTGTTTTCCCAGCCCAGCTCGGAGCACAGGCAGCCCTTCCCCTCCCGCATCACGGCCCCGCGGTCCCTTCCACACGGGAATCGTGGCCAGGCAGGGAGCCGCAGGGATGAGGGATGGCGGTCCCTTCCACACGGGAATCGTGGCCAGGCAGGGAGCCGCAGGGATGAGGGATGGCGGTCCCTAACACACGGGGCCGCAGGGATGAGGGATGGCGGTCCCCCCACACGGAGCAGCAGGGATGAGGGATGGGGATCCATTTCCGGTGCCCGCGGCTGCCCCGGTGCCTCGGCGCCCGCCGGCTGCGGCTCGGGCAGGGCAGGCAGCCAGCGGGATATATTTAGCAACAGCAACAAAACAGGCAGCGGGATCAGCTGACTGAGGCAGGGAGCTGGCGCACGGGCTGGTGTCAGACAGCATCTCCCGTGCTGGAAGCAGGGAGCGGGGCAGAGCCGTGCAGCCGCGGCAGACGACAGCGCCCCAGCCCGCAGGTAAGGGGAGGGGGTCTGGCCGTGTGCCGGGGGTCGCTAGGAGCATCCGGGGTGCTGGTAGCCAGGGATGCTCACGGCATGGTGGAAGGGAAGCTGCAGGCAGCGGGGAGGTGACCTCGGCCATGCCAGCGCGGTGCCCAGGGCGAAGGGGATGGCACCCGGGCGGGACCTGATCCATGCCATCATCGGGAGAGTGCTTTACCTGCAAACAGGTAATTTAAATTTCCTTCCGGAGGAAGGGCGTGTTGGCAGGGCTCGGTTGCTGGTTAGCGCTGTCGGGATTTAACGCCCGCGCCCCTCGCCAGGAGCCAGGAGCATCCTCCGCTCCCGCTGCCGGGCCCGGGCTGACCCTGCCCAGCTCAGGCAAGGCTGGGAGGGAAGGGAGGAAGGAGCCTTTTCTTCAAGGCTTGAAGACATGAGAGAAATGGAGCAGGCAGGAAAAAGGATAATAAAAGGGCCCTAAGATTTTAAACAAGCATCTCCTGCTCTCAGGTCAGCAAATCCCAGCTTGGCTGGCTTTACCAGCAGCACACGAGGAAAACCAGGGATGGGCAGGGAGGGATGGGCACCCGGCGAGCCCTACCCTGACTCGGCACGAGCTGCTCGTTTGTGCTCCGTGTGTGATCTGCAGCTTTGCAGGAGGGTTCAACAAAGCCAGATTTATTTCCAGCAATGACAAGCAAGGCATTAAAATAGCCAGCAAAGCACTTTTGCGTTTAATCACACAACAAAGCTATATTGTGTCTGCAGATTAGTCACATACAAATTTCATTGAGGGAAACAGTAAAAAAGAAAAAAAAATTCCAGGCTACATGGTCATTTCTGCCAGAAGGGGAGATAAGCAAAGCACAGGGGGAGTGTTTGGAGGAAAAAAAAAAAATCAGTAAGTTAGAAAACACTGCAGCACAAAATATACTGAAAAATTTTTAATTCAATATATTTAACTGAGTAGCAGGAGCATTTTTGGGAAATCCATCCTAAAATGAGTTGAGGATGACTATTTGATTATGAAGGACATGAATTAAATCCCTTTGACTATGCAAGCACTCAGTGGAGGGCCTACCTCTCCATAACTACATTTATGAACTGTGGATAAAAGTGACCCTGTACATTCTCACCTTCAGCTTCTAGAAGCAACTGTAATGTTGCTTTATGTAGGTGGTGCAGGGGCAGGGCAGCTCCTCTCCTGCTGGGTTCAGCTCCTGCTGGGACTAAGGGTGAGATCAAAGCCCTGTCACAGTGACCAGACCTGGAGCATTAAATAAGGACAATAGTTTGTGCCCTGCTGCTCTGCCAAAGGCAGTGAGACAAGCTCATGTCCCTGTCCCACACCTCTCCAGCTGTGCTCCCTTGCATTGCTTAAGGAGCACCATTGCTGATCTCCTTAATGAAATTTCTATTTACTGCCACATTTAATGACTTGGCTTCTTTGGCACATTTATGAAGCTGTTTATGAAGCCAAGGGTATAAAAGTACTGCCAGCAAACTTTTCAAATGTGGTTTTTGTTAACAGCCATGTTTACCTCAAGAAGACATCAGGTGGCTCAGGTAGAAACAAGCCCAGGATTTCTTTACCAGGGCAGGTTCTCACATGCTGATCAGGTCTGCTCTGCTCTTTGCAGCCATGGCACCCCGGATCAGACTGAGCCTTTCAAAGCCTCTCCCAACCATACGGGAAACCCACGAGGAAGCGATGGAGGATCCCAGCAGCAACCCCAAGTGTGCTGGAAGTGCTGCAGCCAGCCCAGACTCGTACTCCAGTGATGACTACATCCAATCCATCTGCCACCTCGCCAGACCCACCTTCCCAGCCCTTCTGGAAAGCAGACGTAAGGGTAAGGACAGAAAGACCCTGAAGACCCTTGAGGATGTGTCAGGCTCTCCACCACCTGTGGGGACACAGCAGGAAAGGTCAAAATGTAAATTGACCAATTTCATCTCCAGTGTGATGCCACTGGGAAAAGTCCCACCTGCAGAAACCGACTTTTGGTCCAGAGAGGACCCCCTGGAACAAATTTACACCAATACAGGAAATCTTTGCTCCTCCAAGGCTTCTTCCTCTGGTGAAAGTGCCAGCACTGGTTACTCACAATGCAACTCTTCTGTCCCAAATGGTGACCTTCATCCCACAAACCTGGAAGAAAAAAACACAGGGAAAACCAGTTTTCCACGAGTGTTCAGTTTTCCAAGGCTTCCCTCCCCAAGACCAGTTCAGAAAGAAGCAGTGTGCTCAGAGATGAGGTATCTCAGGAGGGATGAGGGAACAGTTTTAGGGAATAACCACAGTCAGAAAGAAAATGGCCCCATGTTCATTAACACTGAAGAGCAATTGGCACCCTCAGCCAGAGGGAAGGTGGCAGGAAACCCAGCCCTGCCCTGCTCTGTAGGAAGGCAGCATTTGTTCAATACTGCAGGCATAGATGAAAAAGAAGGAAGAAAAACTTCTCACTGTGACAAAAATGTCATGGGTGATGTTCCCACTAAGCAGAGATACTTCGAGTCTTTCCAGGTACCTAAAAAAGCCACCATCCATAACTGGATTTCAGAGCACAGATGCATCTGGAAAGAAGCAAAGATAAAAGCTTGTTTGCTCCCAGCCATTGCTGAAGTGTGAAGAAGTAGCTGCTTAGAATAATTTTATTCACAAGATATAACCACCCTGTGCTCTAGCAGCTCTCCTGGAGTCCTCACACAGAAAACATGGCTTGAACATGCATGCGAGTCAGGCAGACTCTTGTGATCCATCATATCCCTCATCCGTGGGCAAAGGGACAATTCAGAGTCTCATCTGCTAAGGAAACAGCAATCAGTTTTCATTTTGGAAAGGCAACAGTTCATAAAGCATCTCCTCCCACCTACTGCCTAGAACTGCCCTGAGCATGAAGAAAAGCTGGAGAGAGCTGGAGAGAACACAAATCCCATCTGTGCTGGAGAAGAAGTGGGAACATTGAAATACCAGTGCTTCCCAGCCAGTGCCAAGCAGGCAGATGTTGCTGACAAGTACTTGAGTTCAGATATTCACAAAGGAATCCTTTGCCCAAGGCTCGGACAGTAGGAAATGCACTCTCTCTGACACACACACACACATTTACTGGGAGACCATCACAGAGCCCTGCCTCAGCACCAGGATCCCACTGGAGAGGTCACCCTTAGAGCAGTAGCATAAAGAATTACTTCTTAAAAATCATAACAAGTCTTTTATGAGGATTTGCTGGAGGACAAGGTGGAGAATATTACAACTCCTTGGGTGGGGATTTTCCTGGTGCTTACCCTGTCACAACTCTGTTCCCTTTTCTCCTGGACTTAGCCCTGACAGGAGGAGAGCTGGGAGCCCTGGTGGGCATTGCTGTGCTGGGGCTGTGGCTGTTGTGGAGCCAGCTGAAAACAGGCATCGTGTTGGACTCTGCACTGGCACAGCCAGGCTGCACACCACGGGATTTGCTGCTCAGGTGTGGGGACCCTGAGCCCACACAGAGCTCTGCAGGCTCAGAAGAGCAGCCTTGGCTGAGGGGCAGCCTAGGGATGCTGGGCTGGTGCTGATAGAACCTGAATGTAAAATAGTAACCTGTGTTTCCCTTCATACCTGTGCTTCTGTGTTCTCACCTAGCTGACTGTGCTGATGATGTTGACTGAGCTTTGCTTCGTGCTGCGAGACTGAAACATGGAATAAACAAATGTGCATGTCCCAAGCACCCAGCACACACGAACAATTCATGCTGTTGGTATTGCTACATGGGATGTCTGTAGGACGAGAAGCATTCCCACAAGGCTGGGGAGTCCTGGCATGGGGTAGTGGGCACATGCCCAGGCCATCCCTCACTGCCACACAGGGATTTCTCCATCAGAGGAGCTGCCATTGGCACTTTGTCCTGCAGTCAGAGCAACCTCACCCACCTGTGTCTGGTGCCACAATCTCCACAGCCAGTCAGGAGATGTAGCTGAGAAAACTGCAAAGCAATACCAGTCTAATTATTGCTACTACTAGGAATAAATGTTTTGGCACAGCAGAGAGCAGAGGGACCAGGCTGTTTGCTCAACAGCAGCTAAGATGAAAAACAGCATTGGAAAGCTGCAATTATAAAAATGCTCACAAGTGATTTCCAAACCACCCTCAAGCAGATTAAATGAAAAAGCAATTTCTACTCAGCACCAACATGAGTGTAAATATGCTCAAGGATCAAAAGGTGAGAGTGTTTGAGCTTCTCAGCCTTACATCTCTTACCTCAAATATTTTTTTCTCCTGTTGAAACTCATTAGTGCTATGGAGCTGAGCTGCTTCTCAGCTCTGTTTTTGAACTAACCACACAGCAAGAACGGAAGTGAAGGTGGTTCCAGCATTCATTAAAGCTGATGGAGAAAGTTGAACCCAGGAGGTCCCAGCCTGCTCTGCCTCCTCCACACCTGCCCCTCCCTTCTCAGGTAAATGCTGGGGTTTAAGCAATGCTTGTCCTCACTGCTCTGCTGTCATTTAAATTTCTCTCCATGTGAATATTTATGACTCTAATGCCTAACAAGTCTTGTGCCAACTGCATGTGTCACTGCTTTTGACAGAGGAAACAAATAAAATCCTTCCATCCAGTTGTTGTTTCCATTCTGCATTCCACAGGGCATTATTTTTAGTGCTGGGCTGATCCACAGCACATGGGCTGTGACTTGCCATGCAAGCACCTTCTCACTCCACCAGGCCACCAAAGGCCTTCACAGCTCACCCCTGCAGCAGCTGCTGCCCAGGGCTGGGACTCCTTCTCAGCTGCCACAATCCTGCAAGTGTCTACACCCCTCAAACCCATCACTTCTTCTCTCCAGAGCAAAAAGGCACAGCAGCAGATGAGAGGAGCCCTGGAGGCTGGGAAAAGCCTCCAGTTCTCTGATGTAGGACTGGGAGCAGGGGTGGGGTGATGGCAGGGTTGGGCTCAGAGCTGGGGCCATTTAAAAACATGGTGTTAGTTCCAGGTGCAGGCAGGTTTGGAGCAGTGAAGCTTTGCAGTGAACGCTCTTTCTGGAGAATACTTTTTCTTGAGTGAAAATTGAGATTCTACTCAAGCAACTGGGTTTCTCAAGAGGAGCCAAAGGTGCTAAGATGCAGCAAAGAGACAGGGGCAAATTAGGGTCATAGAAGTGGCAAGGCAGGGAAGGGAGGAGGGAAATGTGGGGCTGGTGGTGCCAGTCAGGGAGCAGGGCAGCTCCCAGCAGGAGTGGCAGGGCCAGGAGCCCCAGGCTGAGGAATTCCAGCTGTGCAGTAGAAGCTGTGACAGGTAAGAGAAGAAAAGCTGGTTTAACACAGGACAGAGGCAGCAGATAGGAGGGCTGTCTCTATTCAGGTTCAATTAAATCCTGCTTTGAAAAGCACAGTCCTCACCTTCTTCACCATCAGCTGTGCTGGAAATGACCATGCTGGTCCTTGTGAAATCTCTGCACACTTAAATATGCAGCAGTTCCCTGGATAAGGCAGTTCTGCAGCTGTACATCACCCACCTGCTGCAAATGTACTTTGGGCTGGTTCAGGGAGGGGATGGGGATTGGGGCAGCCTTGTCACTCCCTTGTCACAGCCTCTCTGCCCCCAGCTGCTGAGGGAGACTGCAGTCCTACCAAAGGAAAAAAATTGGATGCTGTTGGGTGGGATAACGTGGCCTGTAGTTACACAGCACTTTTCTCCCTGTTCACCCCATGGATGCACCCCTGGGCCATCAGAAAATGCTCCCCCTCTCTCCCTCTCTGCAGAACAGCCCCTGAGGAATCGCTGGTCAGGATAAGCCTGCAGAAGTTGCTGCCTGTTCAGAAGTGCTTCCAGACAAGAAAGAAAACCTTATCTAGGAATTTGGGTCACAGAGAGAGATAAAAGCCATGATGCTTCCATGGCCAATCTCACGGCAGGCTCTGCATTTGAAGGCACTGGCAGAAAAATCTCATTTATTGAGATCATCAGAACTGCCAAGGGGATTTGGATTAATTTGAATGGGGAATTGGTATCCAAATCCCACCAGCAGCTTTCAGTCTCAGACTTCACATCCAGTTCACAAGCAAACTGTGAGCATTCATGGCAATTTTGCTTGCATGATCATGCAGCCTCCTCCTGCTGCAAACAGTAAATGCATTTGGACACAGAAAATCATGACCAGAATTTACAAACCAGAGCTGGCGAGGCAGAAAGAAAACTGTCCCACTCTTTCCTTTCTTGTCGTTAAATGACAAAGGTACCCATCAGCTGAAACCAAAGGCCAGGAAGGAACAGCTCCGTGGTCAGATCTGTGCAGTGCAGGAGCTGCTCAGAAGCTCCTGCAGCACAGAGAGCCTCTCCCACCCAGCAGGGACCTTTCTGTGCCCACACAGCCAGCAAGAGAGATGCGATAAACAAAGGAAAATATGAGCCTGTACAGCGTGATTACAGCAGGGATAGACCATGGATGGGGCTCTCTCAGCCAGGGGCTGTAATGAGAGAGACAAGAGATTGAAGAGCTGCACACAAACAGGGAGATGCTGCAGGGCTATGAGCAAGGTTAGCAAAATCAGTTTCTAAAAAGGTCTTTAACTCTGAAGCTAGGATTAAAGCTGCTATTTTTGATTTCAGAAAAAAAAAAATCCAGCTCTTAAAGCTCCAAGGAAAACTTAAAGCTCCCACCTTTAGAGGAGATCAGACGTGAGCCCGAGGCAAAACCCAAGGATGCCTCAGCTGAAAGCAGGCGCTTTGTGGGTGGTGCTTCAGGCATTCCCCCTGCCCTGAAGTGCCTGCATTTGGGCCTAATTGCTCATTAAGGGCATATTTTAATTAACTTTGAGCTTTCCTAAGTGGAGACTACTTCATTTATCATGGTGCAGAATGAAGTTAAACTGCATTTAGTGACTAAGCAGGAATCCCTCAGCTTTGAATGAAACCTTGCCTGAACCATCAGCACTGTGATTAATGGCAAAGTAGTTTGTATTTTCCATTTGTAACTGTAAATGTGGGCAGAAGAGAGCTCGGAAGTGATGGCTGAAAGCTTTACTGCTTGTGTTTGAGGAGCCAGAACGTTCAGGCACAGCTCTGCCTTGCTCACCAGGGCCCACATGTGTTTTTGTGGCTGGCATCACTTATATGGGCCACAGTTGACAGCAGGGATGACCCCTGAAGTGCCACATCATGGGCCTGTGGCCTTTCCCCATGCTCTGGGATTCTCAAGCACAATCTAATTTGCTTGACACGAGCTAGAGCTGATGCAAAATACATGTTGTGTAAATAGAGAGATATTGTTCCTGGTAATTGCAGCCTTCCTGGAATTATTGGTCCTGGAGGCAATGCTTCCTAGGGCTGTTGCAAAGAGCTGTAGAAAGACTGAGCATTTTTAGAATACCAGCTTGTTGCTACATAAAGTTTGACCAAATGCCATTTAAATCAAAGGGAGCCTTTAAGTGCTTGTAATGGGGATAATGGGGTGCTGCATTCAAAGCACAGATTTCTAATAGCAGCTGATGAGGAAAATCAAATTATTACTTTATTTATTTGCGTGTATTAGCATTGTATCAACTGTTGTCTTTGCTTTTAAATTAGCCTAGCTGAAAGCCCATCAGCCTGCTGTGAGCTTAGCAAAAACTGTGTGTAAAGCACAAGGCTTTATCTGCCTGTGCCTCACACACCTGCAGGGGCTTTGTCCCTCAGATCAGCAGATCCCTGCTCTGGTGGTCAGGCACGGTGAGAGCAGGAGGAGCCTGCAGGGACACTGCCACATCTCATCTGGCAGCACAATGTGACATTTGCAAGAGCAGCTCTGCTTAGCTGAATGTTTTGTTATTTTTTCCTGGTTGATGAGTGTGTGGTTTATACATGGTTTAAACCAGAGGTGCTGGGCTGCTCTCCAAAACTCTGAGAGGAGGCTGTAGCCAGGTGGGTGTTGGTCTCTCCCCCCAGGTAACAAGTGGCAGGACCAGAGGAAATGGCCTCAAGCTGGGCCAGGAGAGGTTTAGATTAGGTATTGGGAAAAATTTCTGGATGGGTTGTCAAGCCCTGGAACAGGCTGCCAAGGGAAATGGTGGAATCACTGTCCCTGGAAGTGTTAAAAAATCATGTAGGTGTGGCACTCAGAACATGGCTTAGCGGCGCTGTGCTGAAGTCAGTGATCTTAGAGGGCTTTTCCAACCTTAATTATTTTATGTTTTTATATTGTTCCAACTCACTCAATGAGCACTGGCTGAGCTCCTCTAGCTGAGCTTCAGAACAGGGAGATGCCACATCTCAAGTGTCCGGGCTCCAAAGCAATTACACAAGAAATACCAAATTTGCTCCAGATGTTCTTCACATTCCCCCTCAGGTCATGCTAGAGAAGCATCAAAAACTGCACAGAATAAATTGTGATGTTGGCTCACAAATGCCCTTCATGGCTGCTCAGCAGTGCCAGCCTCCCACCAGGCCCTGCTGAGCTGGGGCTGTGTAAGTGCAGAGTGGCCACCCCTGACTCCTGAGCCTACAGGCTCATTGCTGGGATGAGCTGGGAGCTTCAGATTGAGCTTGATTTGCACAAAGAGCAAAGGAACCTGCACATGGTCCTTGCTCACAGAGCCAGCTGTGGAAAACAGTACAAAATAAAACTGTTATTAGGGGAAGCAAATACAAGAGCAGGCCTGGTTTTGAATCCAGAAACATCCAGGTCCTACTCCAGACCCCAGTTTAGGACAGATGGGTGTCTAACAACTGACACTGTCTGCAGGTGAGAAGGGTTTGGTGGCACAAAAATCGCAGGTGAGCTCCTGCTCCTGCCCAGAAGAGCTGATGGGGATGGGCCAGAGCAGCTGCAGCTGGGACTCTGCTGCTGCTCCCAGCCTGGCTCAGTCCCAGCTCTCTCCAAAATGTCACTGCACCTGTTCCTTCAGGCACTACAAGGTGACATAAAACACAGCCAGGCTGTCATGACATTTGAGCTGCTCAGTGTTCAGCTTTCCTTCAGGTGTGCTGGGGTGTGAGGCATCCCCAGCCCTCGAGGGATGGTGACATCCCTGCCTCAGATGCCAGATTCTGTGCTGACCCCCCATGCTGCCTCTGCTCAAACCTGGTTTGCTGGAACGAGGGCACAGAGACAGAAAAAACCACCCTCCTTGCTGTGCAGGGTCAGCTCCTGGAATTAATTGTCAACAAGATAAAATTCAGCAGGATTCAAGAGAGGATTAGACAGTCCTGTGATCAGGAACGTTTGTGCAATGCTAACTGGGTCAAAGAAATACAAGAGAAATTAAGTGTTGTGCTTCCCTGAAGAGCTGAGCTGGTACCAGCTGGGTTTAGAACAGATTCCTCCCCACCTCCCTTTCCCAGTCTTTTTATAGCAACAAGCAAATAGCAGGATCTATTGCAAAGTGTCTTCTCTTCCCTGGAATAATAAAGCACTGCCTGCTCTAGGAAGTTCTCGAGACCAAAGTGACAACTGATCCTTGCAACAGCACTCAGCAAAACCCTCCCCTTGTCATTTTAGAGGCAGAAAATGAGTTTCCTTTCTCTGCTGCCTCTGAGATTCAGATCAACAATTTCTCAAAAAGGGAATGAACCACACAATAAGCTGCCTGCAGATGAGCTGCTTGTGTCTCCACCCTGAAACTCTTTTCTAAGCGTAATTAACCAAATTAATTATGTAACTGTACAATAGTGTTAACCAGGAAAACATGTGGGGTAAATAGCTGGATCCAGAAGCCAACAGTGGTATTATAGGGAAGTGTCATGGGGATAATGGGAGTGATAGTTTCCACCACCAAAGAGAGCCAAACAGATTAGGTCTTGTAACAAGGAAAAGAGGAGCAAAATCCTCAGGATTTTGGAATGGAGTTCACTCTCCAGGTTGGCAGATGCTGCACCAGGTGCTCCAAGGTGGGATTTTCCATGGAGGTAGAAGGTGGAGGCTGGGCTGCCCAGTATAACCTTTTCTTAGGCTCTGTTTTTCAGTGGAAAGATGCTGACAAACATCCATAATCCCTGCACATTTTTCTGACACATAGAAGTGCTCCTGGCACAATTGGCCAGCAGGCACAAGGCACTGCATGTGACAGCAAGGGCAGTGCAGCTGCTCTGAGCACACCAGTGCACTTCATTAAACTGCACTGTCTTCAACAACAGGATTCTGAGAGAAAAGTCTCTCTGAGGCTAATGCTGGCAACAGAAAACTTTACCTGGTGATCTCAGACAGGCAGCAGGAAATCTTTGGATTCTGTGCCCAAAGATGAAGCTTCCTTCCTGCAGTCCATTGCAAGGGATACAAGCTAGAAAGAAAAAAACATTTAAACATCACCCCCTTAGGCTTGGCAAAATTTGTGATGCCCATTGTATTCAAAATTTTCATAGTATCATAGAATGGTTTGGATCCTAAAGATCATCTTATTCCAGACCCCTGCCATGGGCAGGGACATCTTCCACTAGACAAGGTTTCTCCAAGCCCCATCCAGCCTGACTTTGAATATTTCCAGAGATGGAGCAGCCACAGCTTCTCTGGGAATCTTTGCCAGGGCCTCACAGGGAAGAACTTCCTAATACCCAGTATCACCCTGCCCTCTGTCACTTTGAAGCCACTCATTTTTGTATTTGCTGCCCAAAATTGACTAAAGAACAAACCCCTCCCCACAAACAAAGAAACCACCTCACCACCACATTTTGTTGTATCTAATTCTAATTCTAGCAATTTAATTTCAAAAGGAAATTCAAGATGTTTTTATTATATTTCCCTTTTCCCTGTTCTTCCAGAAATAGCAAAGGCTAATATGGCCAGTCTCACTTTGTCAGGCTCTCAGACTGTGGGGGCTGTGAGGCCCCAGCTATCAAACCAAACATTGTAATTAGCCTTTACTAGAATTCTTTCCTTTCTCATCAACAGTATCAAGAACCACATTTATACAGTAGTTTGTCACACATAATTGTTTTTGGGTTTTTTTTAGAGAAGTGTTTTTGCACATCCTGACCCACACGAGCTCCCAAGGTCTCTCAGTTCCATTGTTCAACAGACAGGACAGACTTACATATCTTTATGGGTCAGAACCTTTGCAGATGTATTTAAGAAGTCCTTGCTCTCAGAATCTTGTACAGAGTGTTCCAGGCCAGCAGTACTTTTAAAATCACTGTGAAAACAAAGCACTGCACTGCATGCATTCCTTGTCCTGGGGACAGGAGGGAACCAACCCACCTGACAGGCTGAAGGCACACTGCTCATCCTGCTGTGGAGAGGAGCTCCAGCAGGACAAGGCCATGGCTCTGTGCCCTCCTCAGACCCTCTGATCTGCCTCAGTGCAGGGCAGTTTCACCCTTGCTCATGGGGTCCCTCAGCTCATGGGATGAGATTCTCACCTGCAGGACAAGAGGCAGCAGGACCAACCCCAGAGTCCAAGCTGGGGACTGCAGGTGTGACCTTCACCACCCAGACACCCAGGAGCTTCAGTTAGTTGCTGGCTTTTGGAATTATTGCTGCTTTTTGTAGAATGGGAATCATTCCCACTTAGGGGAAGAAGATTAATGGGATTGCCCGAACATATAAGAAAAAATAATTATATAGAAATAGATTTTTCAGAGCAAGCCACAGAAATAAAAGAGGAACATGTGTTGCAGTGCCAGGTGGTTCTTTCTCCTTATTCATTCCACCAGTTCCTACAGGACATGAGTAATACATGGACAAATGTAAAGGAGAGGCTGGCTGACTCCTGAGTCTGATGTAACAAGGTGAAACTGCAGTTTTCACACTATCAAATTGAAAGCCTAATTAAATTGTACAGCCATGCTAGAGACTTGGCACTAGACCCAGTAAAAATGCAAACTCAGTTCAGTGGGATGTGAATCCTGTGTTGGGTGCCACAGGCCAGACACTGCCCTGGTGCCTGCAGGGCTCTGGGGAGTCAGGACAGGTCTCAGGGAAGACAGGCTGTTCCACATGCACACGTGGGAACTTCATTTTTCTGTGCTCCTGATTGTGTTTTCCCAGTGAAAACCCAGTGGGGTCAATGGAAAATTTCCTGTTGGCTGTTTGGGCCAAGACCCACATTTCTACCTTATGTTCATCTCCCTCCTCCCTCACTGGTCTGTGGATAAATGATTCCACTTGAGGGAGAAAATATTACACAGGGTAATCCCAATCTTTCCTGTGGACTATCACCTCAATTTACACCAGAAATACTCCTAGTTTACTACCTGCAAGCATTAGCAAGCATAGCTCCCACTTACAGAGGAGTACAGCCTCTCAGAGAACAGCTAAGGCACTAAAAACCTTCAGCTGCCTCACACACCAACTAAAAACACTGCAAAGGACATGAAAATACATAAATTTGTGGAGTCAGAAACTGAGAATCAAAGAGCAGCTGAAAGAAAAGCCTGTTTGATTTGATCTTGTCTCCCTGGGCAGTGCATGTAGAGTTTCACTGTTATTATTCACTGGAAAACTGGCCAGCCATTACCCCAGTCCTGCCATGCCCACCTTGTCCCCAGGTGCCACAGTTAAACATCCTTTAAATCCCTCCAGGGATGGCCACTCCATCACTTCTCTGGGAAGCCTGTTCCAATGCTTAACAGCCCTTTCCATGAAGAGATTTTCTAGGGAAATCTAACATCCCATCCCAACTTTTGCTGACAGACCATTCCCCTTGTCCTGCTGCTGGTTGCCTGGGAGAAGAGACCAGCCCCATGGGGCTACAGAGTGGGATGAGGTTCCCCCTGAAGCTCAGTTTTCAGAGGTAGGCAAGTATTCCCTATCTCCACCGGTTTCCTTTGCACAGTAACCTGTAATTAATTTTTCTGAGCCTGCAGCAGCTGTTCCATGGCTGGCAGCACGTGCACCCCAGGACACAGGAGAGTGCACAAGCGTGGCAAGGACTTGGTTCCCAGCATCCCCCACCACGCTGGCCATGAAACACTCTCACAAACCACTGGAGCCTGGCACGTTCCCAGAGACAGGAAAAATGCAGAGAAAACTTAAACTATACTAAAAAAAAAAAAAGGCGTAACCTCATCAAGTGACCTGTGTGTTGCTTAAATCTGTGGTTACTAAAACCCAGAAGGATGGTATATATATTTTTATTTTCTGTAGTGTGTGCTTTTTTTACAGTAAATATCTAGCATTTTAACATATTTTCTGTAGTGTCTGCTTTTTTACAATAAATATCTAGCATTTTTAAATAAATCAGTGCTGTCCACTGATACACTAGGAAGATTTAACCAAGATGTGCCCTCTTATCTTTTGAAAACTCATAAACTGTGAGAACAGTAGGCTTATTTTGGAATTAAAAAATATCCAAGTGTACCAAAGATTTCTATAAATAGCTTAATTAGATTTACTGCTTTCCATACAGAGTAAGGGAACATTTAGAGACTAAACCATTACTGCCTTTGGGTTAGGAAAGGAGGATGAAAAGCAAGAAAAGAACCAGAACACTCACCTTTAGTGAAGTATGGCTTCTCCCAAGAGGTCACTTATGTACCTGGCTGAGTCTTGTCCTTTCCACTTACCTTTTTCTCTTTGGGCTTAGCTCCACAGGTTTTAAGGTTCCTCTGCTTTGCCAGTGCCAATAGAAAAGACAAGCCACACTGTCAACTGCTTTGATATGGGAGAGTCTCACCCTAGAAGGCCCAAATCCAACTTTTTTTCTATCACTGAACAGCCAGTGGATAATGGGGTATCAAGGACCAATAACCAGAGTCTGAACAGAGAGGTTGTGTATTCAATGATATTAAAATAGCTACAGTTATTTTCCTTCAAGTTAAGCAAAGACATGATTTCTTTGACCTGGCTGAGGATGACAGGACACAGGCTCAGCTCAGCCCTTTGCCTTTGAGGGAGAGGTGCTGTTTTCTCCCCACATTCTCTGACAAGGACACTGGCCTCTCCCTTAGTTTTGGCGGTTTCCCTACAAACAGCTCTCCCCATACTTACATGTCAGGTTTACAGAAACTATTTAGGAGCTCGTAAACTCCAGTCTGGAACCACGTAACCACTGCACTAATCTGAAAATTTAACCTTAAGCAGATTAATGCAACAAGGGAAGGCCCTACTGAATAATTTTGTCACTGAGGACCAAGTGGGTCCCTTTCATTCCCATCATGACAGCTGGATTTATAAACCAGTATTAATTGGCATGGATGTTACCAAACCAGCTGCTACCACTAGAAAAGGTTCATCCCTGGGCCTGAATTCCCAGAAATATTCTTCAGAATAACCCTACAAGCCACACTTTGTGCATGCACTGAAGGAGGTTCAGGCTGTGCAGCTCAAGTCTGTGTTTTCCGCACCATCTAGTGGCAATCCTGCAAACGTGTTGCAAATTAACATCTCACCCAAGACACAAAACCAAACAGAAACTATAGCTAGGCCTGCAAGGGACCCATCACACTGCTGGGGACTTACAGCTGCTTCAAGAGAGCACATTTTAAACCTACAAACAAGCTGAACATTGTGGGGCCTGTGGTGTGTGTTGGAACCCAGAACTAAATCATTTATTTCATGGCAAAACAGCAGCAACTCACAGAACATGGGCTCTGAGGAGGGCAGGGATGCCAGGAGAGGTACTGGGTGCTTCAGTGCTCTGCACACACAAGTGTGCTCAGGTGTCTGATGTTTCCTGCTGCCAGTGATGGGAACATTTGGTGAAATGTGGTGAGGCTGCACTGTTACAGACACTGAGACAATGTCACCCACAGAGAAAGAACGGGGTATGAAAATACACCAGGGACAAGAGTTTGCTGAATCTCATTGCTGAAAAAGAAGTTGAAAAAGTCTTCACTTTGTTTCCCTCCCATAGTAAATTGAGTATTTGAATCCCTTCCTACTGTCAGACCCCAAGTCTACTTTGTGCTTCTGGAGCAGTAAGAGGAAAGAAGGAGCAGGATCTACAGGAGCGAGACAAAACCTGCACTGCACAGCTGACCTTACACATTGACCTGGAAGGTCAGAGGATGCCAGCTATGAAGACAAGGAGTTGAGCTCTGAGTAGGTTTGGACAGGGTTCTCCACAGGCTCTGGAGGCACTTCTGATCAGGCCTTCACTTTGCAATCCAAACCCAAGTGACCAGAGCAGATTTCTGGTGTGCAGATCTCAAAAGCAGCAGGAAGCACAGCAAGGTCCTTTTGGGATTAACAGGTTCCTTATGCTTCCATTATACCCTTCACACACTTCACTCACTTTGGCTGGAACTCCTGAGGAAAACCTTTATGACTCAAGTTAAAATATGAATTAGACTTCAAGAAGGTTTGAAACAGATACTGGATTTATTGGTCAGCTATGAGTAGGAAAATACATTGGTAAAGAAAAAGAAGACCCTGTATATAAATATAATACTAACTAGTTAAAATTTGACCAAGAAGAAAGTTCCACTGAAGAGAACAGTAAAAGCCCTTGTTTACCATCAGACCATATTCAGTTTCCCATTTATCTTATTGAAGAGCTGCCTATAGACAAATGCAACATTCTTTGAGCTTAGTGCAGATAATGTGCTGGTTTTTGTTACATGAATGGTAAACAAGAGTTAGTCCAGTGCATTACACATTATACAGAAGTACTGTGAATAAAGACTAAGATATTCTATTTTAGACACTACTTAAACATACCAAGACACTTAAGTGTTACAAATTTATGCAACCAAAAGAAAAGAATAGCAGTTAACATACTAAAAAATACTGTGTCCGGCTGGATGAGAAAGGCTTTGCTACTGAAGCGGTTAACTGAACTTTTCAAAGTTTTACAGTGTAATTAGTTTTCTTTTTTCCCCTCCCCCACAATGGCGTTGCAATTATTTTGTCTTTCATACAGGTTTTGCGTGGTTGAAAAAGCAAAGCATAAGCTATTTTCTAAGCCTGCCATAAAAAAAAAAAACAAAACCCCTTGAGAGATTTGCTGAAGTTACATCAGAGATGCATACAATGTTCTTAAAATCAGTTCAGTCCAATGCTAGCCAAATTTACCCTTAATTTAAAGCTGCGATAAGGACAAAATAATTACAACACAGCAATTTATATGCTCTTTCCCCCCCTACTTGTGTTATGTTAAAGCAGTAACTTGTGGTATTAGTCTTGTACTCTAAACAATTGTTTTATTTAAGGGTGTAGTTCAATTTACACTTTGACACCCAGAACTCTTGGTAAATGTAAATAAAACTAGACAAGATATGGCAGAGTGTATTTTAAGTGGAAAAAAGCCTGGTCTTACCTAAATAAATTCTTTCAACCCCAAGGATGTTCTGTGACTTTTGCTGTATGTGCTTTTACAACAAGAACACTGAAGGTACATTATGGCAACACCCAAAACTACCTCGAATAAAAATATTGCAAATAACCATTTCATGTTAAAAACTATGAAGCAAACATCTTGATTTTGTGAAGACACGGTTTATTGCCTTATTCTACGTTATAGCTGGAAATTGAGACTTTTGAGTTAGATTTGTTTGACACAAGAATGTATTTTCTTTGAGAGATTGTTTGACAAAGTTTATCTCAGCTCTGTTTTGGTGCCATCTGGTCTTTCCCTATTTTCAAAACATTTCTCCTTCCTTCCTTTAGCCCCCAAGTCACAGCTGCTGTCCAGTTAAAACCCAGTGAAGTCAAAGGAGTGTCTTCAATGGATTCAGAGGGTTTTCAATCAGGACCTGATGGACTACTATAAAAGCTGGAGGAAATGGTTATTCAAATGGACCCTTAGACCATAAGGTGACTAAGCAGGAACAGTTGTGTCTCCAAAAGCACAAGGGGCCATATTTTCACATGCTGTCATAAATTCAAATATTTTTTTAAGACTAAGCAATAGAGGAGAACACATACTGGATAAAGCTCAAACCTTTAGAATCTAACAAGTGCACTCAAGCTCCAGCATCTATTAAAGTAAATTATCCCCCTCTAAAAAAATACAAAATGAGTAAGTGCTTCCCTTCCCCTTCTGTAAAGCTTTCTGGACTCCTTACACAATCCAGATATCAGAAAAGAAAAATAGTTTGCTTAGTCTGACAAGCTAAATTGGCTCATCATTACTGGAAATTGTCATGATGTACATTACCAAGACATCATTAAGGAAACATGAGTAAAACACCTTTTATTCACACTTTACAAAAAAACCCCAAAAAAACAAACAGAAAAAAAATAACACTACGCATTAAATCTACTACAGCAATACTACCAGCATTTCAATGTACTGATTATAAACTGGACATGTTTGGTGTTTTTACAACTAAAACCAAAACAAGATAACCCCAAGAGATCAGGTCCCAGACAAGGATTCAAGATCAAAATTTCTTGTATTGAAATTTTAAAATGTACATTTTACACATCCGAACTGTTTGCAATTTTTACTTTGAGCTTAAAACAGAACAGTTTGAGCACACTTGTGTGCCAACTACTTCTCAATAAAATTTTGAATCATTATTACCAACCAATTCTCTTATATATAAAAAATTCACAATATTTAGAAAGTTTTCTCTTAATGCTCAGTGTCCTTTTGCTTCCCTGCCCGCAGCTGAAACAAAAGCTGTTTAAGACCAAGCTCTATATCCATTATTAATTTTTTTTTTTTTTACATTTATTATTGAAGTTGTATTACTCTAAGGAGATGATGAATTCTCCCTTTTAGGATACAAATAAACAAGTTAAATTTGTAAGCTGTTATATACTTGGCTTCATGACACAAATGGCACTGAGGGTACACTATAACTTCGGTCTTGCTTGACACTTTAAAATAAGACTTGGTCACTTTAAAATATGATCTGAAGAATTGTCTTTGGGACCTGTATTGAAAATGCATTTATTTTACACTGCTTCATTAATAGAAAATGTAGGGCTAGGTTTTTATCTTCAAGGAATTATACTTTCAGAAACTGAGGAACACACAAACGAAAGAGAATCCACATGATAGTAACTCTTAGTGGGAAAAACGGCACTGTGCAATGACACTGAAGGAAGCAGTGCATGGGCGTCAGAAGCTAGAAACTGTGTACCCATAACCTGAACATGTTCCAAAGTGTGATATTCAATGCTTCACAAAGGAAAAAAGATGCCACAGCTTATACAAAAGTATCTTCATAAAATTTTCACAAGTGTTAACATTATTTAAAAAAATAAAAGAGGATGCACAGGCTCTCTCTGCATGCACAGGCAGTGCTAGTTGAGAACAAATTTAAGCAGGCACAGTGGAGATAGGACAAATATTTAAAACAGAAATGAAGAAGCTGTACACAAGTATCCTAGATTTTACTTCGAAAGTTAGAGATGAAAAAAATGTCTGACTGTGTACACATCAGCAATAACTTCCAATCCATACAGGTCTACTTATATTCACTGCTCAGCTTATCTGTTCTGTGAGAACTCTATGCCTCTTTCTTTTTTTTTTTTAATCAGAAATAGAATGTATTTCATTATCTCTGTAAGTTATTAATATTTTATAGGTTTGGATTTTGAAAGCAACGTTCTCAATTGAACATAAAAAGTAGTATAAAAGGGCTAACGAAACCCTAACAGTGCAAATCATTAGCAGAGAAAACCTGTGACAACCTCTTTTACACGCTGGCCTTTATAACACATGAAAACAGATAAAAATTTAGCCTTAGTTTACAATACAATCATTTTCCAAATCTGATTTTTCTTTTTTTTTTTTAAAGTACAAAATCTCATAAATCAGGTTTTCTGTTGTTCATATACAATCAATAAAGGCTAAATTCAAATTCTATATTTTACAAACAAGTCTGAAAAAGGAGGGAGTGAAGTACGGAGAATGTTCTGTGGATGTTCCTACTGGCCTCAAAAAAGTAGTGCTACAGATAACTGTGCAAAGAGAATACACTGTATAACAATTCCCTATTTCAAGGCATGAAAATGTCACGTTGGAGAAAAGAAACAGGAAGGTTAATTGCAATGTATTAAAGAAAGGTGCAAATGCACCAATCGCTGTGGAACAGTATACAAAGTATATTGGGCTCAGAATTGTGTCTGTTGATAGCACCTGGCTTTTACTATGTCTTTAGCAAATAATTAGATTTAAGATTAAGATTATTAAGAAAAAAAATCCCTGTTGGCCATACCTCACTCCTCTATATTCAGATTTTACAATTGTACAAGTTAGATTGAGGTTGCCCTCTAAAATGTATTTGACTACCTCCTGCCAGGGAGATGGATTCCATTTACAGGAGGCAGGAAAGGCAGCAAAAGCTCCAGTTGTGCAAAAAGTGAGAAGTGGTCAGAAGGGATGAGTGGATGTGGACAACCACTTATATTGTTCTCTATTAACCAATGATGATCCAAAGGTCCAAGAATGCCAAGTATGTTTAGCTGAGGTTTAGAGTAGAAGATGTAATCAATAATACCCTAAAACAAGAGGGGAAAAAAGGATTTTTGTTAGTATTTATTCTTGTCTCAAGTTATTATTCTAAACAAGAGGTGAGCTCAGTGTTACAAGTAATGAAATATCCCATTCCTTCTCTATAGCACATCACAATTTAGGAGATTTCTTCCTCCCATATGCAGTGGGATGCTCAATATAGATTAGGAAAACAAAAGAAAAAGCCACCCTTTATCACTTCTGCTATGCTTTTGTGGGTTTCAATTTCCAACCTCCTAGAGAGCTTCAAATCACATTTCACTGATTTTTAAGAGGAAAAAAAAAACAATCTCTGTTTTCCCAATGGAGAACTTAAGACTTTTCCAGAAGCAACATGGATTATTTCCTTGCACTTGACAGCTTAAGTGCCCCTGTCATTTAGCTTGGAGTATCAAAACACAAACTCCTACTGTTTACAGGGAGGATTAAGAGCACCCCAACTCTTGCAAAGCTGTTGCAAGTTATTAAAAAGAATAAAATGGTTTCTAGGAGACTGAAGTGTTGGGCATTTTAGTTTGCTATGTTTTAAGTGTAAACTTGGTGAACTTAGCTACACAGCTTAACTTATATAACAACTTCACAGAGCAAATCACATTAGTCACACTTGAAAATGGAAAACCTTTCCAAAATATAAGCAAGCCCTTACCTTGAAGTCAAATGTGTAATTTGTATAAGGCATTAGACCATTCTCATAGGCACTCTTCAACTTGAAACCATGTGTAATTCTTCCATTTGTTGTCCCATTTTTTCCATTACAGCTGAAGTTAGTAAGACTTTCGTTGTATCTCAGTTCTTTAAAATCTTTGTGGTTTGTTTCCACTCCACCAGTGCTCAAGTACTCAACAACACCTGTGAGGAGACACATTACAAACAAGAAGGTATTAACAAACATTCAGCACATAAATGTATGTAGGTACTCGAAGTCAGACTTTAGGCTTTATGTAATCAAAACCTTAACAATACACAGTACAATCAACAGCAGTTCTTTTAAAATACTGCAGGGCAACCTGTATCAAGAGCAAATGTCACCTAGAACAAAGAGACCCACTCTGATTAGAAAAAAAAGAGAAGATTAATAAGATAGGGAAGAGGAAGATGCAAAAAAAAATCAGAAGTAAAATTCTATCAATGCTAGTTACTGGCTGCCTCTTCTTGCTTTTATGCTCAGGTCCTGCTGTTTAATGTTCTTCAGCTAAAGTGTTGCAAAAAAACCAACTTCTGAAACACTACTTCAAAAGAAGGTAACTTTAAAGAGGCTGCAATGCCAAACTGATTAGATTTGTGTCACATAAAAAGATGGTTGTGCCTCACTTTCAGAATAGCTGTGTTAAAGTTCTGGAAGGTAAAAGAAGCAGTTAAGTTGCTCTGAACACACAATGAGACACGTGAACTGGTCATTGCAATGAGCACTAGTGATACTGGCCTTCCTTGGATCAAAAAGAATCCCATTTCCATTACTGCTGAGCTCCTTAAAACCCTAAGAGATGTTAAGAGTTGCCAAGATGAAGCCAGAAGGAAGGGGACCGGGAATGGAGATGAAGGATGGCTCTTGAGTACAGCACTTCAGCTGGGTACCTGAGCGAGCAAGGTGGCAGTCACTGAATGTGTTCTTTCCTTGCACTTTATAAAGCTGCCACCAAGTCATGAAACAAAGTCCCATGCTAATAAAGCACTCTGGGAAGTCCCCATCTGAAGGGGATGTATTGAATTTTAGAAGTGCTAAAACATGACAGAAAATGATTGTATGGTAGCAAATTTAAAGGTAAAATATCTTTTCACACTAAAATTAGGAAAACCAAATTAACAGCAACACACTCATGTTTCCAGTTATTTTTGGAAGATATTTTAAAATACAGGAACAAACAGGGAACAAAATCACAGTGGAAATGCTTCAGAAAGCCCAGACACAGCTCCAGTACAGAACAAGCAATAAGGTCACTCACAAATGAAACAGTTCTCTCTCCTCCTTCACTCCTACCTTCTCTCTCCTCAGCACCTATAGAGCTTCTATTATCAAACAATGCATTCTCCAAACAGAAAAAGTGACAATTGTTACACACTTGAAATAGTGTAAAGAATAAGAAATAGAACTCTTACCAGAGTCTGGTAGAGAATTGAGATCTGCACACAGTACAAGTGGAATGGTTCCAAGCTCTCCCGAAACACCAGGTTTGAGACTACGAGAAGCTTTATCAATAATGTTCTTTACCTCGGACAGGAACATCATAGTCTGAACCAGCTTCACATCAGAATAATCTGGGTCCCAATGCATATGTGCATTAGCTACAAGAACTAGCTGCTTTTCCATCCCAAGATGTGGCTTTCCAGCTAAAATTTAAAATCAGTTATTTATTTGAAATCAGTCAGCGACAAAAAACAGTATTACAAAAATTTAAACAAAATGTTTAAGGGGACAAAAAAATACCATACCAGTATGACTTCAAGAGGGTTAAAATCATTGGAATGAAGAGGGTCAGATAACTCCTCTTACATTTAACAAGTGTTTTAGTTGATAGAAAGCATTAGGAATGATATTTCACATTCAAGACCATTAGCAGACTATCTTGCTACATGTAATGCTTTTGTATTAATGGAAAATTAACATAAGTAATGGATAATCCTAATTACAGGCAAATAATGTTTTTCTAACAAATTACAGCAGCTTTCCTCAGGCTATAATAGCAAACAGGCTGTGTTCATATCTTATTAGGCAGCAAGCTCTGCATTCTAAGTTTTCAACATTCTAAGTTACCTCTCTTGCTGGAAGTGTTTCTTAAAAGGCTTGTTTGCTACAATCTGAATTAATAAAATATCATTTTGATAAATATAACACAGGTTGAGTAGGTTCCCACTGTGATACTTATAAAGCCAATTTACATTTCCTAAATTAAGAATGGCAGGGCAGAACAAACAGTTTGTTTAGGCATGACAGCAAAGAAAATAAGTTAAAATTACAGAGATACACGATCCAGAAACACACAACTAACACCACCTGATTCTTTGATACTTGTACATAGTTTTAAGAAAAAAAACCCAAAACCAAACAACAAAATCACTCAAATTTTTTTTTCTTTTTTCCTTAAAAATACAAGTGGGGGAAAAAAACCAAACCTTCATCATTAAAGCAATATGACTTTTCCCCAAAATTCTCTTTGGAAATAAATTTGTCTGAACATACAATCTACCAAGCCAAATTCAGCTACAGAACCTAGTTTCTCTTGTTTATTGTAAAAGAGTATATTTTTTTTCATTTACAAAATACCATCTATTTAAAAAATACAAGAAATGGGACTTACATGACATTTCTATCAATTCCTTTCGCAGTTCTAACAGAACAGCGACTCCAATGTTATCTTTTGTCATAACCCTGTTCAGCATAGCCTCTGAACCTTCTGAGTTTGCCATTGCTAGTTGATTGAACTCAACAGTATGCTTTTGGACCAAAGTAAATCTGAAAGAAAAACATCAAATGGAATTGTTTTCAGCAGCCAGATACAGTTGGAAATGTTATCAGTAATTCTCCTTTTAATTGAAGCTCAAACACATTTATGATGTCAAAATCTCAGCCAGTCACATAATTTCATAAAATCCTAAATTGAAATCAAGTGATATAGTTTTCATAGCAACTTTCATGTAGTCTATAGTACCTTAGTTACAATTAAAATATTTTGTTTATCTAGAGAGGTATTTTAGAAAAGTCACGCTTGTTTCTAACTCTGCATCTGTTCCTAGTTCCTAGTTTCAATATGCAGATTTAACAGAGAGGGAGTAAATAATTTTCCAAGCCACTAGGTTGCAAACCTGGCACCTACATTTACTTATGGATACACAGGAATGCAAGCAGGAAGGGACATTATTACTATCACATCCAAAGTTGTACAAGTGCAATATGACACAACCAGTAAGTGCTGCAGCTCTTAAATGATCAGGGCTTTTTTACAGAAGTGTGCAGTGATCCCTTGTTGTTTGCTTTACCAAAGGCTACTGTATCAAAAAGTCAACGTCACCTGAGGCCTTATTTCTGCAATTTGGGGGATTCTGAATTCCTTTACTCAAAAAAACAAAAGGCAAGAAAATCTGCTTCATTTTTCATGACTTCCTTAATTTTCAATTATTAGACTCAACAAGTGAAAGATAATTCAGTGAACTCCCAACCAGCAGTGCTCAAACAGAATGAAATCTCATTCAACTCAATATTTCAAGGTTAAATTTTTTTCTGTTAATTCCACACATGAATTGTGTGAATGATCTCTGTCATATAAACCAGTCTTTCTAGGGGTAGGAATGCTCTTTATCAAAACCCTACAAAAGGACAGTTAAAGCCCAGCTGTATGAACTGTAAGACCCACCTGAGAAATTATGTAAAAGACAACAAGAGACAACAGAAGGCTTAGCAAACCACATCACTTACTTTTCTGTTTTGAAAAATATTGCACAACCATCAACATGTTTTCTTTCCTGTTCTGACATTGTCCTAGCTCTAGATTTTGGACTGAAGAATCCATTGTAGCCACGTTCTTTCAATTCTACCAGGAAAAAACTGTAGTACTGCTCCGTTTCAACCTCCTGTAAAGTTAAGGCAGCACAGCATGAATGTACTATTAGCAAAATATAGAAGACAAATATTATTTAGACTCTTCAGAAGTGTAAATCACTTTCAAATTAGATTTAAGAGGAAAAAAATCTAAGAATTAAGTACATCAGAGAATGCAAATTCAAGAGCAATATCCCTATTTTAAGAAAATATAAATGAATTTCTGCAGTCCCTGGAGTTATGATTATCTCAAGCCTCTTATTTGAAAATGTGTCAATTACAGCCCCACATACACACACAGGCACAAAGACACCCCCACCAACATTGCTTTGATCAGAGGCTGCTGGTTCCCATTCCAACTGCGGGGGCTGAGAGCCTTCTTTTGATGTCAAGCAACAAATAATGTTCTAAACATCACTTCTTTTTCTTTTGTTTGCAGAAGGTTTTGAAAACAGACCATTTACTAAAAATACACTTAATGTGAAGAAACCAGCACATGGGAACAGAAAAGGAAAAGAAAGAATGGTGCATTTTTTTTACCTGCAGACTTATGATGTCAGCATTGCAGCTCAGTATTTCCTGCATAATGGCTTTTTTTCTGTATTCCCAGTTCAAGGCCCAGGATGGACAATAGCCATACAGCTGCCGGGTGGCATATTTGTCACAGAGGACGTTGTAACACATGACAGAGAACAAGGCTGCAGAACAATAATTTTACTTACACATTGATAGATTTTAAGAAAAAAATACAATTATGTTCTTGACTTTTGTCTTCTGCAAATTTATCAATTCACGCTTCATTTGTTTCAACCAAAACACAGCATGTGTATCGGTGCTAAAAAAAAATTGTTAGTTCTTCTAGGGAGACAAATTACATGTTTGGACTTATGGCAGCTGTCTTCTAGCATTTAATTAGGAAACAAACACCCCCCCTTTATATGGTTAACACAGTGAAGAGCAGAAAAATGTGTTTTATGCTAAGTGGTGCTGTACTGTGAAAAACCCAAAACAAACTAAGTGTATTTGAACACTTGTATTTGCCAGCTACACAAAGGTCTGCAAGCCTACAATTAGATTCTTTAAAATCTACCTCAATTATTGCCACCACAGACTGTAACAGATCCATAGGCAGGGTGAGGATCCTTTCACACAAAGAAAAAGTGTAGGCAAATTAACCCCTCAAATATTTCCACCTCAAAAAGCCATTCAGGCATAGGACAAGAAATATCTCCTCTCTGTATTAATTTGAAACAGAAGCAATAATGAGACAGGCTGGGGCAACTTGACAGGTAATCCAGCAGCATGGATTTGGGGGCTTGTTTTGTTGGGTTTTATAGGTTTGTTTGTTTTTAAAAAGCACTTAAAGAATTTGTAGTACAACAATGAGATAGTTGGAAGCTCCTCTCAAATGTAGAAGAAAGAAACAAAATCACCGTTTGAAGATATAGAAAATTGAAGAAAAGAATCTTGGTCTGGCTAGGGTCAAATTCTAGCATTTTGAAAAGAAATAAATAGGAGACAGCAAAACAGAAACTGCATTAACATTGTGATCTTTGAAGCAATCACCTTAATAATGGGGAGAATTATCAGTCCTGAAAGACGTGACACTGAAATAATTGAGAAATACACTAAGATTTGTGGTGGGCAGGTAAATAGAAAAGACTGTATTTTAAATAATTTATGCCGGAAAAAAAAACAGCAAAGAATTAAACATGACCTGAATCTCACCAGCAAGAAAAATGTTGAATCAAGGATGACACCCTGGTAACTGAAAACAACTGTACGGTTTTTGGAAATCATGCTCAAATGCTTCTATTTTTTATTCTTCAACAAATGTTAAATTAAGCCTGTTATAATTCCACCATTTAACTAATTGTGGACAACAGTTTCAATTCCTGTGAGGGGGACGTTAATTAAAAATAAATTACTTTAGAGTGAAAGATTGGTAAATCTGGAACAGGTGTTCCAACTGGGATAGAATGACTTCAGCTGGCTGGTCAGCACTGCACAGATGATTGGTTAATTTAAGCATTAACTTCTTTTCCAGTAAAGATCAACAGCTTTTATTAAAAGGAAAACAGAAGAACTGAGAAATCCTTGAAGTGTTACAGTACCTGTTGGTCTTGTACGGTCTGGTTCTTGCAACATGATCCAGGATCTTGGAGGTGGCTGTTCTGTCGAAACTATGGGAACATTTTAAAATAGAGATACAACAAGTGATAATCACATTTATTTAACACAGCAGAAAGAAATGTTTGAAGAATGATCACTTACTTCTTTTTGCAGTACCTGCCAAATTATCAAGCAAATAATTCAGTAGCCGTCGTGTCCCATCTGGTTCCTGATACAGGTTCAGAATATCCTGTGTAAGTGGGTTTCCTACAAACCAATTCACAGGAATATTGAATAAAATATACAGAACTATTGCAGACATGCATATCAGTGTTGAAAGCTGACATCTTGGAGACAAGATCTACTATGAACTACTTGGGGATTTCAGATCTCAGGTCTTCAGTCTCACAAAACTCTGCATGTGTGGACAGCCCTAGTGAAGTTTAACAACATTCCCTGCTGATTCTGCTGTGGGACTGAGCATCCCAAAGGTGGTGCTTCGACCAAGAGCAGTGAAGAACTTGTGGTACAACAGGCAGAGCTGATGAGCACAAACACAGGAGCCACCTCTGCTCAGTGTGAAACATCCCCCAGCAGTTGATCTGACAGTCAGACCTCAGCAGAGACTCTGCCATCTGCCAAACATAAGCAGATTGAAGAAGTTGTCATGGACAACACACACTGCACGTGCCCAGTTTTAAGGGGGAGATAAAGAGACTTTTGAGACTTAGCAGTGTTTAGAGGAATTATATCTCTCAGTGCTTCTGATTTTGTGACTCAAAATTCTCCAAGGCCAGCAATTTCATAGCTAGAATCATAAAGTTCAGGGAAAAAAAAAAAAGGAAAATACTTAAATTGCTGCTTGCATGAACAGCACAGAACCCTGCAGCTGTACAAAGGATGTTCCCTTTCTGGCTGGAGATGTACCACAGTTAACCACAGACTATTTCTTAGTTAAAGCAGAATTTCATTCAACCCCCATGCAAGAAACAGAAAGCTTCTGCACAGTCTGCAAAACGAAAAGGAAACCTCTTTCTATGGGCACTGCTCTGCCAAACCCGTTATTTTTCTAAATAATCCCTAAGTAACAGTATTTACAAATGTGGAGTGAGCAGTTTCATCTGGATTGCTAATCAGTAACATTTTCTGAACCAGCAGACTACAGCCATTACAGCTCAGCAGCAGTATCACTAAGCAAGCACAGACACCAAGAAAAAAACAGCAGTACCTTTCAGACCCAAAGTCTGTAACTGGAACAGTTTTCCCAGCTCAAAAGGTAAAACTCGTAACAGGTTGTTATTTAAATGTAGTTCCCTGTAGACAGAGCAAGAATCATATGGGTCTGAAAACAGAGCAATGTTTATCTGCAGCAGTACAAGAACTGAACTAGAAGAGAATCAATATAGTAGCAAACAACAATATTGAAAAATTCAGAGACCAAACAGCAATTGTTAAGGAAATCCTGCTGTACTCAGACACACACACACACCAGACAAAACACATTATGTTGAACTACAGAGGAAAGGATCTGTTTGAGAGTTTTATCTTAAACAGTCAGACATTTTGTGAACATTAGCAATAATTAAACACTTTAGTATCTACAAGTGATGATGCAGTAACAGCTCAGAGAAACCAGACCATGAAACGGGTCAGCTGTGATTAAGAAATAAAGGGAAATTATATCCTTGAAATCAAATTTAAAAATCCAGGATCTCAGCAGTATGATTACAGCTACGGCATTACCATGCAGTAGTCATTTACAGAGGTAATTTTCTGTTGGTTTGGGTTCATAATTTCAGTGGTAAGACAAAATATGTGCTCTGAAACTCACAAAAGCAATATACAGACAGGAACAGAATTCATGTCCTGAATTCTGATATCCTAACAAATTAGGCAGAAAAAAATACACTTTTCACTTTCCTAAACGGATTCCCACTAATCAGTGAAGACTTTCACAGAATCAATCAATATAAAGTTGCTGCTCAAAAGTGTTTAGAACTTGGTACCTAGAGACTTGACAAGTATTTCTGGGCAACAAAAAGAAAAGGAAACCTGGAGGGCAAGAGTTAATTTAATTCTAATAAAGGGAAATTATATCCTTGAAATCAAATTTAAAAATCCAGGATCTCAGCAGTATGATTACAGCTACGGCATTACCATGCAGTAGTCATTTACAGAGGTAATTTTCTGTTGGTTTGGGTTCATAATTTCAGTGGTAAGACAAAATATGTGCTCTGAAACTCACAAAAGCAATATACAGACAGGAACAGAATTCATGTCCTGAATTCTGATATCCTAACAAATTAGGCAGAAAAAAATACACTTTTCACTTTCCTAAACGGATTCCCACTAATCAGTGAAGACTTTCACAGAATCAATCAATATAAAGTTGCTGCTCAAAAGTGTTTAGAACTTGGTACCTAGAGACTTAACAAGTATTTCTGGGCAACAAAAAAGAAAAGGAAACCTGGAGTGCAAGAGTTAATTTAATTCCTGTTGATTTCTACAGAACAGCATTTGAGGGTTTCAGTGTCTTTCTTGTCATAAGCAGCCCAGAAGTGACCCAGGGATTTGATTGTAGTGTCAGCACAGGGGGGCAGTCACTGCCCTGGTCGTGCTGATCCAGGCCAGGTGCCATCATCAGCTTTCTCAGCCACCTGGGCACCCGTGGCTGATGTTCAGCTGCTGCTGAGCACCCCCACCAGGCAGCTTCCCAGACACTGCTCCCCAAACTGGAGCACTGCTGGGTTGTGACCCAAGTGCAGGGCCCAGCACTTGCCCTGACTGAACCTCACAGCACTGGCCCCAGCCCATGGGTCCAGCCTGTCCAGATCCCTCTGAGAGCCTGCCTGCCCTCCTGCAGATCAACCCTCCCACCCAGCACTGTGTCATCTGCAAATGTACTGGGGGTGCACTCAAGCTCTTTCAAGCATATCAAGAGCATCTGTTTTACAGCTGAGCTTTCCAAGATAACATGTTACACTGTTTATTTTTCTCTCCTTTTTCTGCAAAGATCAGAAATCCTACTGCTCTGACATCTCTTTTTTCAACTACTTGCAGTAAAAAGGGAGATGAAAGGAGTCTTGGGAGAGCTCTACAGTACAGACCAAACCCAGAGCTCCAGATGTGGGAGCTGGGAGAGCTGTTATCAGTTCTCAGTGTTGAAAGCACAAATGATCTCTGTGGCTTGGGATATCAGCAATGCCCACGGTTGAATTACCGTTAGTTTGAACAACTTCCCAGAATCCAGGGGAAGAGTCTGCAGCAACACCAGCCTGGAACACAAAACCCTGGCCCAGCTGGGACCTGCAATGTGTTCTCGCATAGGATGAGCTTATGAGCTTTTCTTCACTTACACTACAGTAAAAAAAAACACCATGGAGCAGCTGCAATTAACTGAGAAGCACAGTGGCTTTGCACATTAGAGAACTGGGCTCAAATGCTATGTTTGGGTCATAAATAGAAAGCTTCTACGATCCTAGACCTTAGCTACATATTTCACATTTACAAGATTTACCCTTCTCTGCTCAGAAGAAACTTAGGACATTCAAGAGCTGAAGCTTCATAGAATCAGCCAGAATAAATCAGGAGAAGTGTTGGGAAGAAGGCATAACGACTTGACATTACTGATGACTCTGCACTGCTAAGCTATCTCCATGTCACAAGTGTTACATTTACAAAAATGTTTTAAAAAGAAAAAGACTGAAAGGAGCTAATTAAGTAGAAGGATGAATTTGAGACTATTCCAGTAAATTTAGGGTTGCTACCTCACAATATCCAAGGAGTTGAATAAACAAGGGAAGAAACCTGTTAGTAATAACTGCTTTTAATTGAAATAGTAAGGCAAAGAACTAGAGCTTAGAACAGACTCCTCTCCAGTTGAAAGCAACTATACAACATGCTACAAAACAGAGCTGCCAATTATACTTCAAAAAGCAAGGTCTCTTTGCTCAGCCTCCAAGGTTGAGGCTTGAACTGCTCTGGAATTTGAGCTTTTAGCACCAATTTAATCAGCTAGTTTAATCCTCTCCAACAGAGCAGACTTTTCTAAAGGGGAGGAAAATGCAATGACAGATATTTCTGTGTGCAAACTTGCTTTGCTTCCAATTTCATGAAAGCTGTGCTGGCAGTCCATTGCTCTAGCATTGCCTTTACTTCTAATAACAGTCTTGTTACTTTCAGACTGTATTTTCTGGATTTGAGAAAGCTGTTCAGAACTATCTTCAAAATTAATAGCAATGAAGGCAATTACTGGCAACTGTCTAATAAACCCAAGATAAGGCTCTTCCTTTTGGTCAAGGGCAAAAGACTGTTGCCTGTAAATATTTACTCTTACATAAATAATTTATATATTTATGTAACACTGTTTTTACAAAGTAAAATGCTGCAGCCTTAAGTACAGTCTAAATAGGCACCATTATTCATATTTCACTTCCAGGCTAACTTTGTACATCTTGACATTGCAAAACTGAAGGGAAAAAAAAAAGCTTGAAAAGCTGTGATTACAACATTTTTTTCTCCTCCTCAGTTTGCACAGGAATGCAGTTACATCACAGTAAAGGTGGGGAGGAGATGACACTGACATACTGGATGACACTAGATGTTGCAATTGTTATACAATAAACAGAACAAGAACTACTGTTAAGTATAATTACTAAATGTGAATAATGAGGAAAACGTTGTAGTTAACACAATCATAAATGTTTAATCTGATCTTTTTTCTACCTTACTATGAGTTAAAAGCAATTTTTTTTGGTGCTTCACTTACTCTTTCAGACAAACACCACATAAAACATTTGTAAAAGAATCTGGAAAGAGATGCCTGAGAGGAAACCTGACTTGGAAAAATGTAAATGGGCGATTGCCATGAAACCAAGCACTTGTGAGGCTCATTCTGTGCTGCCACACATCAGAACAGCAGATCACACAAAAGCCAGCACTGCCAGAGCTGCACAGCCCACAGCAAGTATTCAGAGAGGCAGACAGGAAGGGAGGAAAGGGGAACTGACTTATGCTGAAATTTGAACTGTTGCTACAAAGGCAATAAAAGAACAATTTTAACTCCTGTTAGGATTTACATACCTGAGTGACACCATGTTTCCGAGCTCTGCTGGTAAACTGCGGATTTTATTAGAGGACAAGTCCAGATATACCAGATTGTGAAGCTTGGCAATGTCTGAAGGAATACGGGATAAGGAATTGTCACTGAGATGCAAAGCTGTCAAATGGGTCAGTGTCCACAATGATGAACTTAAGCTTCTCACTTTCCCTGTGGAAGAAAGGTACAAGAGAGAATATTTAAAATGCATAGATTTAGCAATAGCACATTTCTCAGGTATGTATGGGGCAAGGGAATTTGAGGGGGAGTTTTGCTAGTGGGTTTTATTATTATTTTATTCAATGTAAATTCCATTAATCACCAATTCTATAGATGAAAAATTTGTCATTGTGTTAGAAAATGCAAGATATTGCCAAGGATGCTCGAGGTTGTTTTTCCCAATCCATACTTAAGGCTTAAACATCTGTCTTTATCTACTTCCATACAAGACAAAACATATTAACTAGCTGACCATGAATTTATCATTAACAGAAGTGTAAGAAACAGATTTTTTTCAATGATAGTTTATGTCTGAGATGAAAGACGATGCTTTGTTTCATCCCTTATTTCCTCATATCTTTCAAACCAAAAATCTTTACTCTATGGCATTAATCCAGCCAAGAACAGATAGAAACACTATATTTAGGGTGACTAAGATGCTTAGTTGAGAACATGGATTTCCATCTGGCATTCAACTAAAAGCTGTATCAACTATTGCCAGATATTTTAAAAAAGGTATGATTTTTGTATAAACTGAAGTGTGGAAACATGGATTTGTGTGACAGAATCAAGATTTTTACACTGCCACATGCAAGGAATGTGAGATATCATCAGAAGGTCTCAAAATATTTCTTGTCTCCAAGATTTTTTTCCTCCAGGGGTAAATCCTTTTTCATTTACATAAATCATCTCACTGTACCAAAAGCCTTAGCAGTACCAACACCAGTTTCTCCAAGGCAAAAAGTTAGCTGGAACAACTTTAAAATGCCCACTGTTACTTATCAAGGTTAACAACAGTCTGCTTAATATTATACCAACACACACACACACACTTTGTAATTCCTTTCCTTAAATTATTTTCTCCAAAATAAGAATTCATATTTAGTGCCCAGGAAGGTTACACTGAGACATGTGCATCTGGGACTCAGTCCCTGTCAGCAAAATGTTTAATAGTGGTATAATTTCCAGTGAGCTATAAAAAAAAACAAAGAGCATAAAAAAGCCTGTCATGGAAACACATTTGTGGGTTTCTGTATTATGTGACCAAGTACTTTGCAAGGAAAGGACAGTGTGAACATTAATGAAAGAAAAAACACTGCACATTTTATTCTGCAAGGCAAATGCATACAGTTCTTAAGGGATTGATGCTCCTCTAATGCTCATTAAGAAATCTTTTGAAAGCTTTTAAACACAAATGGATAGTTCTTTGCATTTTAAAAGTGAATTAGCACCTCTTCCCCACCCCCAATGCAAACAGGTGACTGTGATCATAGAAAGCCCTGCAGCTGAAAGGATTTCCAATCAACATCCCTGATCCAGGCTCTCCACTCCAGCACCTCCCTTGGCGGGAATCAGTCTGCAGTGAGATTACCAGGCATGAAAGAAAGAGCCATCACTTAATGCACGTCCTATGCAGAGCAGCAGATGTCCAAGAGGATTCCAAGCCTAATGCTGATGTATAATGCTGATTCCTGAAGCAGCATTTAAACTGGGTTTCTGCATCTGTAACCTTCAGTAAAGAATGCTATTCACATGGGAAGGCACGTGGTACTGGAAGCAAGGCATAGATTCAGTGAACTGGATGGAAAGATTCTTCACAATTGGAAGAACTGTTTGTTTATTCCTTCTTCCATAAATTTCTCTACTGAAGAGTAATTTTTAAATCCCACATGGCAATTTCTGCAGTTGCTTAAAGAACCTCTGTATCTACAGAAAATTACAGCCTAAGTTTGAAATGTCACATTTTTTAATTCTTAAAATATTTGCTTGAATTTCCTTGTAAACACTTTTTGTAGCAAACTCAGGATTTACTCTACAAACCAAGAGACTGGTTGACCAGTTGACACACATGCTTATGAATTCCGACCATTATCTTATTTTTCAGAAAAGATTCAAGAGTCCAACAGCATCTCAAAGCTTGCACAGATTGTGGAGGTTTTGGCATTTGTTTTTAGTCTTAAGAACAAAGCAAAATTTACAACTGCTTTTAAACAGCAAGCTTTTGCTTCATAGACAATACCTTGTTGTTACACTACCTACACTAAGAGCCTATCATTACAGATCAACCCAAACTTCACCCTCTTCTCTTTGAAAAATCAAATCTTAAATTCCTGCTCTCACTCACTTCATCATCTCAAAACACAAAGAGTTCACATCCATATCCTCACTTTGAAGACTTTCCTACACATGGGGATTTCCCACTTGCCCCACCTTAGCCCTCCCACAGCTCCCTGTGTTATCCCAGCCCAAGCTCTTCCCTCCACACACCCCAGCTGGCAGCTGCTATCCCTGTGCTCTGCTGCCTCTCTTCAGGGTAGGTAACTCCACCCCAGACTTGTCCAAGCCCACACTACTTGCAGTGAGTTCTTAACTCAGGACCATGCCTCCGTTCCTTACCACTTATTTCCAACTCTGCCCAGTGTGATTTCTTTCCATTGGCTGCTTCCTCTGAGGACATAATTGTGTACATCCTCCGTGGATCAGGTGGATCGTACTTTTCCTTGGGCATTCCTGTTGAAACCAAAAGGCAAGTGATTAACTGAGATATTATATACTGAAATCTTTAGAAGGTAATTCCCATTTTAGTTAAATTTCATGCTAGGCTTTTGTACCAAATACTTCTCAAAGCTACAGATAATGTGCCAATTTACAAATGTTGCGGAATAGGAAACACTGCTATAAAACAGAAAAACAGAGATTTCTAACACTCCTAGAACAGCAGACAACAGCCTAGCAACCCCCAAAATTTACCAGAATCTGCAAAGCAGTTTAGAAATTGTGTCCCACCACCTTCCATGGCTATGTCCCTCAAAACACAAAACCAACACATCCCACTGCAGGCTCTTGTTTCTTCAACAATGAAACTTCAAAGAGCGATCACCATGACCACTGAGATCTCATACCCCTAGAAAACATATTTGCTAATAACTCTGATTACCCATCAGTTCCAAGTTCACTGCAATTCTCAGCTTTTCACACAAATCGGCATTAAGAAAAGAATTAAGGTTTCAAAAAGATCCTCAATTCTTTAAATCTGCAAAGTGATAGTTTTAATCCAACCTTCACCCTACTCTCTGCAATCTGAAAATACCATACCCAAAGTAAATAGTTCTATCACTTTCTTCAGACAGGTATTTAATACCAAAATTTAACTTCATTCTTCTCATTCTTTTTCACATAATTCCTGTTAACTTTATAAGAATAATTTCTCTAGGTTCTCTTTACCATCCTCAATCATGCACCATGACAGAGAAGCAAACATTCCTCTCCAACAAACAACAAGCTATAAATCTCTTTATATGAAATAGACAAATTAAACAATGCTGGCTCAAATAACACTTAAAAACACATTAGAAGAAATATTATGCAATTATTCATAAAAATACATTACAGCAATATTATAATACTACCCAAATGCACTCAATAAGCAAGCAGCTATACTGGTCAAACTTCTAAGGACATCTTCCTACCGAGTCTTTTAAGGTTTTCTCATATTTTCATTTCCTGTGATGAACTGAAAAATGTTGTCATTATATTAAAAAAAATCAAAGAATAACTCCTAGTAAATAAGACTACCAACCAGACTTACAATCTGTCTACTGATTTTACTGAAAAATGTTTACTCTGCATGTTAAACAACACAACAAAAATCCACCAAAAAACTTTCTAATAATTATGGATCTCAATTAAAATAAAGCTTTTAGGCATCTCATGCTTACTTTAATATAACAGCTCTTTTACTAAGTCACACTCCTCCTTCCCTTTCCCACTCCCACTACTGGTCAAAACCAGATTTCTGCAGTGAAAAGAAATTCCCCTTTAAGAAGTGAATTGTGGGTAAAAGGATCAGATTATAAATAGCAGCTGGGTGAGGCTCCTTCCAGAGTGAAGGCATTTGAGTACCCAGGGTGTGGGAATTGCCAAGTGTAACACTTTCTTCATCAAACTTCACTAATTAAATGAGAAGAGAGTGGATTACAATCTCCAGAAAGGTAAAAGCTTAACTTCTTCCTGCAGTAAATATGCAACTGGTGCAAAAATATATATCAGAGTAATGTACAGAGCATCTCTTCTGAAATTTCTACGTGTAATTATATATAATTCACAAAGACCAAGTAGGAATGCTCCAGCTTGTCAGGAAACATTTACCTTCGTCAGACATTTACTGCTTTCTCTTCCTGCTGCTCCCTGAATTAATAAATATGTTCCAATTTTTCGAGAAGCAGGTAGAGCAAAGACAGAAATCTCATTCAGTACAGAAACACCAACGCTCCCCAGAGCACACTCAATCACATGCACTAATTAACAGCTTTGCTGGTACCAGCAGTGTATCACTGCTCACTGCTAGAAGAGGATGACATACTTTTCCAGTGGGTTTTGTTAATGGACACTAAAACAATTAGAGATTTAAGAATTTGGGGGTTTAACACTGGATCCTGGTGATGCTGCACTCCCAGTCACTCCATCTCAATACAATGACCCTCCTCAATAAAGTTCCTGCTCTTGATGGTTTTCCCTCTCTCACTGCTGCATTTCTCAGAGGATGAGGCCCTGCTGTTTAGGATTACCAGGTGCCAAAAAAGCAGCAAATGCTTGAGAGCCCCCTGGTTGAAGGAGCTACTACTGCCCAGGAGCATCACTGCCACCAGCACATCCAGGATACTGTCACACCAGGCATGAGCACATCTTCATCTATCACCCAGAACTCAAAATTTCTCAGGAACTGACAGGAAGGCTAAATTTGGGTAGTATCTCACAGTAAGCACAGGATAAAATACAAGCACAACACCTTCAATTGCATTTCAAAACTTCACAGCATGGTGTAGTTCAAGAAAAACAGTCTCTTTTACTGTCTCCTTTCTCCACCTCCCCAAATCCAAATTTAGCACCCGCTAAGCTGCTACAGTAAAACATAAAAGCTGAGGTAAATATCAGATTAAGTGATAGAGTTTTGTCAGACTAAAGTAATTTTTAGTAAGACCCATAAAATAGTGTTGAACATCATTACAACCATTGATAACTGCAGCTCTTAACAATCATCATGGTAATTTTCAAAACTGCTTATACCACCTGTAATTTTCACTTACACCAATACAGATGGTGAAACACCATTAATGTTAGGTTCTTACTGCACACAGTAAATCAGTTTGTAAAGGAGAAAATCTTTATAAAAAAAGATATGACACGGATTCCTGGAAAATGCTCCAGACTACATAAATTTAATGAAAAGGACATATCAGTATGTTTGAATGCAAATGGAATTGTTTACTATCTTGTACCAGGTTATTAAAATTGTCATTTTAAAAGCTGTAAAAACAGAAGAGCTTGAGAGCTGTACTGAGTGTGGCTGCCCACTCCCACCGTGGGTCACACAGAATTAACACAGAATTCACACAGAATTAACACCCCTTACCCCAAGACACTGAGCCAAGCAAGGCCCATGAGGTAACAGTGCACAGGTCTGACACAGGAATCACTGCCCTAAGCCCTTGTTTGCACAGAGGGAGCTGAGACTGGCATTGGGACAGGGCGAGGGGCAGCAGGGACCCACAGCCCCTTCAGGGAAGGGCGACAGGGACCAGGAAGAGAAGGAAAAACCTGAAGATGGTTATGTCAAAGGCATTGGGACAGGGCGAGGGGCAGCAGGGACCCACAGCCCCTTCAGGGAAGAGAAGGAAAAACCTGAAGATTGTTATGTCAAGGGAGGGCAACCTGCTGGAAGACTGGCTACTGCAGCAGGTGGGTGATGGAGCCCTGGCTCAGGCTTCCCTCAGAACAGACCACTGCAGACAAAGCCAAATGTCCCCAGGTGGAGCTGCACCTGCCCCCTTTGCTGCCTGTCCCTCCAGATGACAGCCACGACTGCAGCCAGGCCAGGCTGGGCACTGGGGCTGTCCTGGACAATGACAGTGCCATCACCAGCACCACGGGCTCCTGGGGTGCCCTCCCAGCCATGCCAGCAGGAGCTGGTGGCCTAGAAAAGACTTCCTGGAGGCCAAGCTGGTTTAGATACTCTGCTTGCTGTAGAACAAAGGGAGTTCAGCTCATTGCCTGACAAGACGTTTGGAACAGTAAGTGTCCTTGGCTATGGACGTGTGCAAAGTGGAAGCTGGACTATGAGGTAGTTAATGCTCCAGGTGACTGGGGAAACTAGCAATAAATAATGTCTTCAAAATGGACAAATGAGTCTGCTCTGAGTGACAGTGCAGGAAAGATGATGCCTGCTTTTTCTGTTCTACCCTTCTGCCATTTTTATGAAATTGGAAGATAGAGAGGAGGAAGATTTAAACAAAATAAGTAGGTGAGCAGATACTTTGAGATTAAGGTTTTGGGGTTTTTTAAAGCACTCCAATACTACAGCAATTCTTCATTTCCTGAAATGCTTTCTACAATACCATGATAAATTACCTCGATTTCAAAACTAAATGTACTGGATAACTCCTGTAGGCCAAGTTATCCAGTACAATCTTTTATACACGGGCTCCTGGGGTGCCCTCCCAGCCATGCCAGCAGGAGCTGGTGGCCTAGAAAGGACTTCCTGGAGGCCAAGCTGGTTTAGATACTCTGCTTGCTGTAGAACAAAGGGAGTTCAGCTCATTGCCTGACAAGACGTTTGGAACAATAAGTGTCCTTGGCTATGGACGTGTGCAAAGTGGAAGCTGGACTATGAGGTAGTTAATACTCCAGGTGACTGGGGAAACTAGCAATAAATAATGTCTTCAAAATGGACAAGTGAGTCTGCTCTGAGTGACAGAGCAGGAAAGATGATGACTTTTTTTTCTGTTCTACCCTTCTGCCATTTTTATGAAATTGGAAGATAGAGAGGAGGAAGATTTAAACAAAATAAGTAGGTGAGCAGATACTTTGAGATTAAGGTTTTGGTGTTTTTTTAAGCACTCCAATACTACAGCAATTCTTCATTTCCTGAAATGCTTTCTACAATACCATGATAAATTACCTCGATTTCAAAACTAAATGTACTGGATAACTCCTGTAGGCCAAGTTATCCAGTACAATCTTTTATACTATTACTATGGATGTAGATGTCAAGTTTGCCCCTCTAACATATCTTTAAATTAGGAAAATTTGAATTCTGAAACTCTGTAGAAAATTGTGAACAAGAAACAGCAACACAGTGTTCAGACATAATTTCAACTAATCTAATCAACTATTCTGAAATAACTATTTCCATACTTACTATGAACTATCTATAAAACCCATTTACAAATCTGGGAGTACCTTTAGAATTCAATTCAATCAAAATGCTGAAGCATTACAACTCTGCTTTTGAAACTTCCTAACACATGTCAGCGACTTCCCCTCCTTCCCCTTTACTTGCTTTTACTTGTCAGTGACACACTAATGCAGATCTGGAGATAACCAGGGGGGGATAAACAAAGTAGCACCACACCTGATCAAGTGCAAAATTATTCAAACTTTTTGCTACTTTAATTAAAAACAGAGATTAAATGATGCAAATCTAGACCTAATAAAGTAAGAAGTAACAAGACAATTGGACAATATTTTCCATTTCTTGATTCAGTGCAGTCTTACTTGCCAAATAAATTACTTCTCAACTGCTGAAAAGTAGCAGGATAGAAAGCAATCTATTAAGTTGCTCAAAGATTTCATAAGAAAACAATAGCATATATGAGAGACTTTTTTTCCCCTTTCTCTCTCCAAACCCTCAGCTGGAAGCTCAACCCAGACCATTCTTTTGTAACCTTGTGCCTTTAACCCTGAAGCTCTTTTCCATGCAATCCAAAGTTTCACTTAAAAACGGGTTCCAATGACCTTCCCCACAAATATAAATGTCTCTTAAATTGACTGGTCTGTTTTGAATTCAAAGTTAATTTAGGATCTTCCACACCCTCTACCACTTGCACTGTGGTTTTACAATGCATGAAGCAGAACTAAGCTGGTCCTGGTGGAGTTCCTCCTCCCCAGGACCCTGTATTTCCACTCTTGCATCAGCACCGACTTTTGTCTGATAACAAAGGAGCTGGTGAAGAGAATTAAACTGGCTAAGGGGGAAGAGGAAAAAAATATATATTTGAGGGAGACTAGACTCCTGTGTTTATTCCTGTATAGCAGGAATGTGTGTGTGGATTTGCAGCTGTTGAAATCAGGACACCACCATAATGGCACTTCTGGCCACACTGACACAAAATCTCTTCTTCCATAGCAGGAAGCAAACCCTCAGCCAGTTAAACAGTAACACTGAACAAAGTCTGAAATCCTAACTGAAGGCAAAGTACATTGCATTTTAGATAACTTAAGGCTGTAGCAGGTCTAGCAATGTATAGGCTAATCAGATGTGTTCAGCTGCATTGAAAGGGTTAATTTCTACTGTTGAGCGTTATTAGAATTAACAGGAATTTCTGCTTTCAACTGCAAACAGTGACCCTCTTCAAAGGGAACAGAAGTACCTCTAAAAGATAACTACTGTACTTTGGAAGAAAATCTTTCATAGTGCTGTATTTCAGTTTTACTACAAAACTGCAGATTTGCCCTTTCCTACTCAAAGACTCACTACCCCTTGTTTAAAAAGTGCTTTTCCAATGTGAATCAAGCTTGCTGCTTTCCCTGTCCTGTCACTGGTGGTGCCTCACTCAGCGAGTCACGAATTTCCATGGGAACTTAATTACATTTCAGCTTGAAGCACAGGCAAATAAGCAACAACACTGTCCCTGGCCAGGATGACAAGGTGCAACATCTGGCACGTCCTCCCAGAAAAGCCACAGCAGCTTGAACAGGGTTTGTGATAAAGGTCAGTCCCTGCAGAATTTACACACTCGACTTGATGAGCTGAGTCAATGACTGAATTTATCTCAGCCTGTTCCATGCCTGGGCAACAAACTCGACAGTGATGTCAATACTGAAAACTGATGGAAAAATATTCATGGGCAAGATACCATGATGAGGAAAGGAAAAATACCCAATGCATCCCAGCTAAACCCCAAGTGCCCTATGAAGTACGTTTAATGTATTTCAGCTAAATTCTTATTTTAAATTATTTGACATCACCCCACCCACCTAAAACATAAAACTAAAGAATTGGATGTTTTTTCTGTGCCTGATACTGTTCCTACAAAGCCTTCTAAATTTCATGTTATCTTATTTGTATAAATGTCTTAATCAAAACACACTAAATTGAAACTTTTTTAAAAAAAATACATCTTAATACATGCCTGTGGCTTTGTATTTCCCAACTACTAGCAAGTACACACCACAATATGGAAGAATGCTTGCATTCTGCTAAGAATCACAACTTGCTACATAATGCATACTTTGTTGCAATATAGTATACAACATATATTTATGTTACACATAGTTAATACATGTATTTTATACAAAATGTATTTTTCTACAATGTATTGTAACATACAATATATCTGCAAAATATATTTTGCTACAATACACAAGCAGAGAAACCAAAGTTCAGAAAAATAGGTGTGAGACATCACTCAAGAGAAAAAAAATCCAAAATAATTAAATCTGCCTCAGAATTGAGAAATCCATACTACAGTACATTAGAACTAAAATCACAAATATTCTGAAGCTGAATAAACAGAAATTGGAGGACTTGCATATCTGTTGAAATAAAACCTTACATTTAACTTTGTAGGCAAGAACCAGATCCCTCTACTGAAATATATACAAAGAAAACACCAGTGTTGCAAGAAACCACATATTTATTTTTCCCTACTAGTATGCTACTTCAAGGCAAATATCAAGTCTGTTGTGTAAACACCTATTATTTGTGGACTAGTACAAACACTCTTGGCATTTTATTTGAAAAAAGTTGTTCAAGTAATTTTTTTTTTTTTTACAGTAAGTATTTAGTATTGAAAAAATAAGGCTAGGAAAAATATGACTGGGAAATCAGCTAAAGGCCAACACCTGAATTTTTCAGAACACATGGTGTAAGTTAAAAGTTTCTTTTTGCCTGGTGTGGGGAGGGAAGGCCTGTACCAGCTGTGGGCACAGGCAGAACTGCAGCAGCACAAGGACAACTCCTGAAACACTCCCCCCTCCCAAGAGACTCAACTATAACATGTGGGAAGGTGTCAAGATCCCTTTAACCCAATTTATAGCTTAATGTTAGAATAATCTAAATTAAAATTATTTTAAAAAAGCTGTTGAGTCAACATCAAGTCAATTGATTCATTCCAAGTACTTTTTCACTCCCTAAGATCACATTTTAGTGGCTGTTAGCATATTAAGATTTAATGGCTTCATCAGGGATGTAATGCTTCTCCATCCTATTTTGAGGACTTCTAAAACTGTAATTTTACACGACTGCCAGTAGAAACCCACAAGTTACTCTTCCTCTTTTTCAGACTTAAGATAATGCTGTGGGATGTGAACATGCATGTGAACATGTAATAATAAATACAAGATACTGATTAAGTCAATATCCATGAATTCATATAAGTGTATCTGGAATATTACTAATCAGATGAGTTATTTGAATTTGCATATGTAAGTTCTACTAAAGAAAACTCAGAAGCTGACAAATGGTTTAATATTCTTTTAAAAATCTATAAAGCTGTTAAAGTTCAGCAAACCCCTTAATCTAGCCAAAGCTGACTAAAATGAAACATAACCCTCCTGGTTCAGATAAACTGGGCCATAAATGTCAAAGGATTTACTTGCTGTCTTCAAATCAGGAAGACTCCATTAGACTAGAGAGCACTGACTAGAACAGGCTTTAAATTTTGTGAAGTTCAAAACTCAGTCATTTCATATTTTTAAGAAGAGCATATTAAATTTTGACCTGCAGGTATTTCAAATTTAATTAAGGTTTCTTTGTCCTTCATAACGACTTGTTTATGGAAATGCAAACTGGCTGGTTCCAGCTGGCAGTGGCAGGCATAGGGAGGACGTCATTTTCCCAACTTCTACTTTTTCTACCCAACAATTTCCTATTACAATTTCCCACAGATAAGCAATGTGCAGCCCCATGTTTTAATGGTGTACGTGTAATCCCCTAAACCTTGCACAGTGTGAAAAACTTGTTTACCATCATTTCACTAATACAAGGAAGCAATTGTCACTCCCATGTTCAGCTGCTACAAAAACTAGTTTAGGTTCAGAAGAGAAGTCTAAAATGGTCAGAGGAAAAAAGGCACAATTGAGGACTTCTGACTCCTCCATCTTCTAGACAGACCTCCAAGACAGACCTGTTCTATCAGACTCATGATAAAAAACCCTCAAATTCCCAACCCTTACCCTGCACAACATATAATTAGAAATATGATGTCCAAATGTTCTCAGTGTTGCAAACATGGTCCAGATGATTAGAATGGTTCTTAATGATCAGAAATTGTATCTAATTATGACTGTAGTAAAGGGCTGCTGTATACAAAACAAACACTAACACAAAACCAAATTGCAAAGCAAAGCCTGACCTTAACTGGTACCCCTGGAACCACATTGGCTAGTTAATGAGTACAACACAGCACTCAGCTTTTTGCACATTCTGTTAGTGTATTCTGAAAAGCCAATATATTAAAGAGATGTCAGGTTCACTAATTACTTTAAGAATTTAAATAAATTGCATTGCATTACAGAACTGTGTTCTGTACAAGTCAGATGGAACCTAAAAGACCAGCTTTAAAAAGGAAGAGCTGTGTTGTAAAACATTTAGCTTCAGGTTTTATAAATGTAGGCAGAAAGACCAAGGCTTAAAAGCTTCACCTACAAATGTCTCTAAAAAGCTGAGAACAGCCTTACACTCCAAAACATTAATACAATAGCAACTCCCACTCCACTGGTTGTATCCAATCATATCTGACACTTCAGTTATGATTCTTAACAATACATGGAACACTGATTCTTGTTTAGGGGGGCCCATGCAAAATTTCTCCTCTTGGTTCAACTCAGTAAGCTATTCTAAATACTGGCACATGCACCAACATGTTCCTTACCACATTTTCCTTTATGTGTCTGCAGAATGCTTACCACTGCTGTGGTAAACATTTCTGTTGTTCCATGGGGGAAAACCAGAAGTCACCACACAAAACACTGTTTCTTAGTCTTACAACAGAGCTAAAGAGAGAACTCAGCTACTTTAAATGAAGTTTGGACATGGGCTCATTTTCAGCATTCCTGCTACAGAACTGAACTAGAGCTTGACAAGAGATGTCAGTATCTAAATCCAAAAATCTCTGCCTTCCTAGAACACAATTTCAAGATACCTAAATGCTTGTTAGTGTTTCTAAACTAAAGGTCAGGATGTTACAGAAGTCATTGCACAGTTGATGCTCTACCCATTTAGCCACATCCTGACAGCAAGAAAATTATTCACAGATTGGTTTTACTTCAAATTTAACCAACAAGCCTAAAAATGTTTTTCCACAACCACACTCTTGTGCAAAAAGCCAACTCAAGACTTCTTTCCTGTCCCCATGTTCCACTGTATCACCTCTCTCAGTTGTGTTGATGCAGCTGTTTGTGAAACAATACCAAAAACCAAGAATGATATTCAGCTAAGAAAGTGGGGCTTTGAGGTTGTGGGGGTTGGGGTTTTTTTAATAATGAAGTATCACTGCTCAGCCACATCACTGGCTGGTTTTGAGCATAACTCTGGCAATGCTTGTACTGACATGGATGATGAGCAACCAAAGTAGCAGCTTTCCAAATTCTACCACTAGAGAGAAGTCCTGACCTACTAAATCAGAAGAAACCATGAGGTGATCAAGTCCACTGCTCCCTATACAGAAAGCACCTATGCCATGATTGGCCATTGCAAATCTCCAGAGGTGGATCTTTCATGCTCCTCATCAAAACAGAATTCCTTACTAGTTTTAATAATTCTTCATTGTTATTAGTTGTTCCTAAAAGCTCCCACTGCTGAAAGCACTCTGCAGATGAATTGTGATCAATGCTGCACTGAAATTCCTCTTTATCCACAGGACCTTTGCTTTGTCAAACAAAGCTCCTCTGTTGGGTGAACAACTGTTAAAACTTCTTTAAAATAGTATTTAAAAGTATTAATGGTCAGAGTGTGGCATAAAATTCCCCAACACTTTTTCTATTCAGCCATTACGATGCCATTTCCTTGCTCTGACAGGTGATACACATCAAATGGCGCACGGCCAACCCCGGTGGTGTTTCAGTTTAGTTTCAAGCCTTCTGTCTTTGTAGGTGTTGGCTAAACGTGGCCTTTGTTGCAAAAATCACATGAAAGATCTGTCTCTGAAGCAAGTTTTTTTCTGATCCCTGACTTTGCAAACTGATTTATGCAGAGAGATACTTTTGCGGAGAGGCAATTAAGTCAGATCGATGTGCAGGATCCACATCTCACCCATCAATACACTCCAAAATAGCTCAAGCAATAAAGCTGCATATTATTTGTAACATGCAGGATATGACATTATTGTATATTCCTGGTGTCCTAACCATGGCAAGATGCTGCACCTTCATGACACAATCCATCACCCAAACTGCTTCAGCATGTTCTGGAAAACCCCAGTCTTCCAACTGAAACTGCTGCCTTGCTAAAGAAAGGGAGAAGCTCAAAAGATGCTTTGGAGATACTGGTATTGTAAAATGGAACAAAAACTTTAGGAAGGTCTTCAGGTAGGGAGCCCCTTCACTTGCAGAATAAAGGCTGCATACCAGGAACATGAACTAAGATGCACAAGAGAGCCATCCAAATATCCAGGCTGTGATCACAATGTCGAGTTGGCAGCCTCCATAGAACAACTAACAGCATTCCCAGTCTAAAAAAACCTGAAGTCAAATCAATCTCTTCCTGCAGATCTCCATTGTAGCATAAATTGGAATCCTAACAGCAAGTATTTTAGTTCTAAAATAAACTGTATATATTTACTGCTCCTAGTCTCTCCTTGATTTATACACTAGGAAAAAGGCCTCCAAGGCATTAACGAAAGGATTCATGTTGCAGTCTTACAAAAGGAAAAACTGAGTTGTTGCCAATCTTTTTTTTTAAACAAGCACCATCTTGGAAGTGCAATTAGCAGCTAAAAGTACATGTTAAGCATTTAAACAGCTTTTTCTTTGGGACCTGCCTAAGCATTTGTAAACGCTCAAAGATGTCAGCTGCAGAAATTGCTCCATGTAGAAACTGAGAGTGCAGGTCCCCAAGCTGATGCCAAAACTCCCTTGTTGAGTGGACTTGTACAGCCCAAATTCAATGTAAGAACATAAATTATGTCACTTAACACAATGCTAATAATCTTGCAGGCTATTGTACAATAATCACACTTCCAAGTGTGAAGCACCAACACTTTAGAAGAAACAAAACAGATGAAACCCTGCAGTGACTCAGCTTGAGCAATTTATGCATAAAGCTTTCAAAGTTACACCATGGAGAAGGCTAAATTTAGACTGGAATCAGTAATGTCAGTGTTTTGACATGGGAAGCAGTGTAAAACCTCAATATATGGATTGAAAACCCCAGATACTTTGTATGCAACTGGGCATGGCTCAACCTCTGCCTCATGCAACTGGAACTAAAATCTGGTGGTTGGGTCTGTGGGGAATATTCTTGTGATATTTTAAGGTGACTGGCAGATTTTAAAGCCCAACGTACACAACTGTAATCTTTCAATACTACACATACTTCCTGAAAATAGAGGTAAGTGTCAATTCTTGTACATCCCTTCAATTGTGAAGACTGAAAGGCATCCTCATTCCTAAAGATTTCCGTGTAGCATCTTTGCCCACTGTGGCCCCATTTGAGACTGGGATATAAAGCTCAGACTGCACATACAAAAGTGTACAGCCAAAAGGACGTGACAAAAACAGATAATAATAATTTAAAATTCACCGGTCTGTTAGCAAACAGAACCAGGGTCTCAGCAACAGGGACTGCACAAGTGGATGGAAGAATTCTGGTTCACCACATGGACTCCTGGCACAGTGGTGAGCCAAACAGCATGGCACAGTGTGCTATGTGCACTGATATTTAAGTTTTTTGGCAACAGATTAACAGAACCATTTTTTAATACAGCCACATTTTCAAATATGGATTCTTTTGTTCATATGTTGGAAAAGAATTTTTAGTTTGCTCAGTCTTGGAACCATTTTGAAGACAGTGGTTTCCATCACAAACACTGCACTTGGTTAAAAGAATGTCTTCCTAATATCTAGCATAGCCTTGAAAAGGTACCATGCTCATTTAATATGTGACCCTTCATAACATGTTTTCAGGTCTTCATGTATAAAATGTCAAATGTATTTACCTGCCCCTGCAGTATTACAGTTTCATCTATCTTTCTATTTTAATTCTTCCTCTAAAATTCAAGCACAGTAAACAGCCTGAACATGAAACTGTATTCAGAGTTCAACTTCAGAATGCAAACAGAAAAGAGATGCTTGGCAGGATCCTTTTTAAACAGGGGCTGATCCAAGCGATTCAGGTGAAAAGTGAACAAAGAGTTAATCCAAATGCGAAGGGCTCCATTTCAGTAATAGCATGAATAAACCCCCACAGAAGGCTTCATTGCTAGCAGCAAACTCCACAGAGTCCAGATGAACCAGCAGGAAGAACAGAGGGCGGATAATCCTGTAAAATTACCCCAGTGGAAATGTTGATAAATTCCCAATTATGAGACCTGCTCTAGAATGGAAAGAAATGCGAGATACAATACAATTACCAGTCAACACTTGCACATCTTTGTATTTAAGCCAGACAAATACCACAGGTATTTCTTAATCCCTTGGATTTTGAATTAGTTACCCACTGTGCCGAAATCTAGATTATGAAAATAAGCCCCAGAAATCAAATGAAAAAACAGACAATCTGCAACTCCAGTTACAAAGAAAATACCCATCCGTGAAGTCCTATTTTCAGTGATACAATCTTCTATGCGTTTGTGGAAATACAGATGGCTGTATTGAAAAACAAACAAACAAAACAAAACAAAAAAAAACCAGAACAAAAAAAGCCAACAAAACCTTTAGCATACCGAATTTGTTTTGAATATGGTTCTTACGTTACACAAAGCAAAGCAGTACAGAATCAGGTTGGAGAAGACCTCTAAGATCATCGAGTCCAACCTAGGACTACAACCTAGTGGGTTTCATATGAATTTTTAATGTTTGTGGAAACATTTCTGATAAAATACGTGTTCACCATAGATACCAAGACACAGACAGGTGCACTAGATATCTCCTTTTCTAAAGCCTTGTCTGATCCCAGGCTTATCGCTCTCCATAAAATTCTGGAGGAGGAAAGGCTGTCCTGTGAGCCCCAAGACGGCCTGGGGGGTGCGGGAGCTGCCCACCGCCCGCTCCCCCGCACGATGCGGCTCGGCAGGCAGCCCAGGCGCTCATCTCCGTGCCCCAGCCGAGGCAGTGCCCCCGTTCGGGCCCCGCCCGGATTCGGAACGACGGCCGGGCTGCCGCGATCGCGATCCCGGCCGCAGCGCCGCCGCCCCCCGCCCCAATTCCCTCTGTTTATCCCTGCATGCGCCTGTCCCGCGGCCCCGCGCGCCCGCCCCCCGCGCCTCCCCATTGGCCACCGCCGCTGCCACTCACGGCCCCCGCGGCCCCGCATTGGCC
>NW_024362051.1:5844330-5852322 GCF_014805655.1 Passer montanus | reverse complement strand
ACGCGAGAGCCCTCCTGCCCGGCCCCGCTCGCCTCCGCGGGGCTCCGCGGGGCGCGGCCGCGGGTGCGGAGCGTTCCGGGCTGCGAGACAAAGCCGGGCCGGCGCGGGGAGCGCCCCCGAGCGCGGCCTCGCCTCCCGCTCCGCGCTGCCCGCTCCGCTCTCCGCGCAGTCCTTGACATCTTTATACCGTGCATAAATTCTTTCGGGGCCTCTGCGCTTCGTCAGCTCTGACAAATGCGCTGGGAAAGGCAATTCCAGAGGGGTTACCTCATTTTATATTTTTTTTATGTATGTATATATATATATTTAATTTTTTTTCCAAACGCACCGTAACGTTTCCAGCCCCAGCGCTGCTGCCCGGCTCGTCCCGGTGCGCTGGGCGGGGAGGCCGGTGGCGGCAGCGCCGGGTGCTGCGGCGATGCCCGGAGCCTCGGGCGGCCCCGGCGGGGCTGGGGCTCCCCGGAGCGGGCCGGGGGTGTGGGTGATGCGGCCCGGGGCTGCGCGGTGCCTCCGCGGGGCCGCGCTGCCGCGGTGAAGACACAGCTGCTGCCGGGGATGCGCAGGGCGGGCGGGCGGAGAGACCCTGGGCCGTCGATGAATTTTACTTTTCAGGAAAATAATATTCCAATAGCCCCTGCGCTTTCCTCTTTTTGGTTTGGGTTGTTTTGGTTTTGTTTTCATTTTAATTTAAAAATAGGCACCATTTTTGGGTCGCGGGTTCCACGCAGCTCCTGTGGCGGAGCAAAGTCCTGTAACGGGGGGGAGAAATTATTTTTCTCCGCGTGTTAACCCTGCTTAAATGGACGTGAGGAATGCCCACCATGTTATCTTTCGGGGATTTCGGGTTTAGTCTCGCGTTAAAAACTTTGTCACTAAGCGAATTTTCTATTATCCCTATTATTTTCTATTATTTCGTCCCCTTTACCTAAATTTTGCCGGTCACGCTGCAGACAAAGTCCGAGTCACGAATTGAATATAAAATGATGCATAGCGCTTGAATTGAGCACCTAGATATTGTTCGCTTTTTTAAAATAACAATTTAAATATATATATTTTCCACTTAACAAACCAAAGTCCATGTTCTCCAGGTTATTCCCTGTGCCAGCTCCAGCCGCCTATATAAAAACTGACTTCCGAATATTTCCTGAGGTCTACTTCACTGGCAGAACTTCCCAAAAAATCCGTCATTTGCCTGAAATAAGAACAAAGTCCTTGGAAATCCCGCGCTGGAGCCGTGGCCACATTTCCCTGGGAAAGTTTTAGCCGAGTTAGAGGCGCCTGAGACCGAGGCAGATTTTTCCTACCGAAACCCAGTGCCGAACAATAACCTGGTGGCTCTGCCTCCTCTGCTTTACTGTGCGTTTCATTGTTCATGCATGTGTTATTATGAAAATGTGTCTTTCCAAATATATATATATATATTTATATTTATATTTATATAAATATCTCCTTCTTATCGGGCTTGGAGAAGGAAGCGCTTTTCTCCCAGAAAATGACAGCAAATGAAGCAATTCATTATTTCCCTCCCGTGATGAACCGCTCGGATATATATTGCTTCTAAATAACAAAAGGGGAGGAGAAAACATTCTCTAGTAAAGAGGAATTCCTTCGTTAGACCGCCTCCTAAACGTGCTAATAAAACTAATTCGTTTTATTTGCCCTGAACTTTTATATCTAACCCGGCGCGCTGATTAGCACAGCCCTCTGGAAGGCGGTGTGCTCCTATCTCTGCCGAGATGTGCCCGTTAAGATAGGGCCGTTCCCACAATGAAACTGGAAAGAAAAGTGTCCCGTGCCTTTATCTCGGCGGTGTTTGCTCCTGGGGCACTGGAGACGAGCGGAGCTGCGCCGGGAGCAGCGCGGTGCTGCCGAGCAGCGGGGCGACATCAGCCCTTTGCGGGGAAATAAGAAAAGAAGTCAGAAGAAAAAATTGGAAGGAGAGGAAAAAAAAATTATGGGGAGGGGCAAGGAGGAGAAGGAAAGAAAATAAGAGAAGAATTTAAAAGGAAAAAAAGTATAAAAGGAGGGAAAATAAACGGGCGAGATCAGCCCTTTGCGGGGAAATAAGAAAAGAAGTCAGAAGAAAAAATTGGAAGGAGAGGAAAAAAAAATTATGGGGAGGGGCAAGGAGGAGAAGGAAAGAAAATAAGAGAAGAATTTAAAAGGAAAAAAGTATAAAAGGAGGGAAAATAAAATAATATAGAAGATAAGCTGAACGTGCTCAAAGGTTAATTATTTCTCTGATTTTGCATTTTAAGGCAGGAAATGTGTAGGTCTTGCAGAGATTCGCTGCTGTTCTAAGTATATTAAAGAGTCCAGCGCATTATTAGAATATTTCAGTCCTCCAGGAAATGTCCTCTTGAATGGAAATGTGTTTCCCCCATTCAAATGCTGGAGCAATTAAGGGGTTGCTCGCCCAAAACAAGGTGGGAGAAACCCACAAGGAAACCTAATGTCGTTCATTCTAAATGTAGCCTCTTTTTTCTCCTGAAGAGGAATCTTCAACAAATGCCAACGGAGTGCTCGGGCCTCTGATTATCCTGTTTCAGAGGCATCTTTTTGAGCCCACAAAAGAGCCACATTTCGGGATCTAAAGATGCACAGAGTAATATGAGCAGGCTTCCTAGCAAACTCCGGTGCTCCTTCCTCCGTCAATTAATCAGAAAAGCATGTTCGCTCTGCCCAGAGAGGGAATTGTGTGGCTATATTGTGATTTTTCCCTCTTTTTCCCCCACCTAGGGGAAAAAAAAAAAAACCAAAAACAAAAAAACACGTATTCCTGAGATGTCCATCCTCCGACGCTGTCGTTGCAGTGCACTGACACTCTCCCACTCACATCAGGTTTATCAGAGACAAATCCAAACCGCTGCTAGCAGCAAATTCATATTTTCTTGGAGCGGAGTTCAGTGCCTGTGGTCTGAAGGATGCGAGGAGGGCTGGAAGGCAGCTCCTGGCAAGGGTGAGACTGTGCCGCCAGGGGTTTGGGGTTAAAAGAAGTTGTCCCACGTCGGACAACTACGGAACGGTTTTATTTTCGGGGTGCTGGTAGAATGACGGCCGAAGTGAACCAGCACCATCCCACTCCACCCCTGGCTGCTTCCAGCTGCAGAAACCCGGATAAAAAAACCGTTTCTCCAGCCGTCAGTCGTTGCATTTCAAGAAAGCCTTGGGGTATCATTTGTATCTGTCAGAAAACATTAAGCCTTCAACTTTTTCATCCCGAGTTTTTTCAAGCGCTGCCGCTGGCCGCCGCGCCCGGGGGAGCCCCGGAGCGGGATGCGGCTGGCGGGGGGAGGCAGCCCCGGCTGTCCCAGGTGCCCGGGAAGTGTCCAGGAGCGGACACCTCCTCGGGTGTTTCCCCCATCGTGCTTCAGTGGTGGGGAGAGACGAGGTGGTGGGGCAGGACCGAGGGGAGCGGGATGGGGCAGGGAGGCAGTGCGAGGCCAGGGGGCCGCGAGCGGCTCTGGAAACCCTCCCGCGGAGCATCCGCGGCGCGGAGGGGCCCTGCGCTCCCGCGGAAGGCGGAGGCTTGGCCGACATGTGGAGGGACGACGGCTCCGCGTCCAAAAGGGGCTGTTTTCGTTTTGCTCTACTTCTTAGGAAAATTGCTGTCCTGGCTGCGCAGAGGAGGACAGGCCGGCCGGGAGCCAGCGTAATTTTCCACCTTCCCCTCCTGAGCGATTTAACACGCACTTCGGGCTGGGTTTCTTCCCTCTCTCTGCTTCCCACTCCACCCCGCCCGTGGGGGACCCGGCTCTAGCTCCGGCAGGGGTTCTGGGGCTCCTTTGCCGATTTGGGGTTTTGCTGGTTTTGCTTCCCTTTCCCTTCAGGCCGCGCAAAGAGCAGAGCTGGCCCTGCGCGATAAACGCGGATCTCCACCTTGTGCGTAGGGGTCGTGCTTTTCGTTTGGGGTGATGCTGCTTTGAGGCAGGGCACCCCTGGAACACTTCCCCGACGGACACGACCCCCACGGTACAGTGCAAGCACAGCCCCCGCCCCGCAGTGCGCTCCGTGCTCCGCGGGGCACCGCGCAGTCCCGCGCACGCTGGAGCTGGACCCTGCTGCTTCCCACACGCGTGGGCAGCCCGTGGGTCAGAGCCACGCATCAGCACAGCGTGCCCGCGTGGCGCTTTTTGGAGGTCCATTATTAAAAGTTGTTTTCCTGCAGCAGGTCCGGTCTCCTGGGTTCAGCAAAGGGGGCGCCGAGGGAGGTTGGCGGTCTTGGTTTGGGCTTGGTTTGGCTGGGATCGCATTGTTTGGGTTTGGCTTGGCTTGGTCTGGTCGCATTCGTTGCGGTTTGGTCTGGTTTGGTTTGGTTTGGTTTGGTTTGGTTTGGTTTGGTTTGGTTTGGTTTGGTTTGGTTTGGTTTGGTTTGGTTTGGTTTGGTTTGGTTTGGCTGAGTGAACTTGAGTTTGGTTGAACTGGATTGGGTTTGGTTGGACTGAGTTTGTTTGAATTGGAGTTGTTTGGACTGCGTTTGGCTGGGTTTGGTTGAACTGAATTTGGTTGGGTTTGCCTTGGGGAGGCTTCTCTCTCCTCTCTTGCCTCACTGCAGTTCTGCTTCTCAGAAGGCTTCCCTCTCTTCTCGGATAGAGCTCTGCTTGGGAGGACGTGTCTTCATTTTTGTAACAATTCCCAATAATTTATAGACTGAATCTGAGTCTATACAAAGGTAATAAATCTGAAAAGGAAAAGCTGGCAGAGACTGAACCTCACCACCTGATATATGGCCCAGGTGGTTTAGCATTGGCTGCAACCACCGCAAGCAGCCGGGGATGGGAGCGCCTCTCCGAGAATAGGGACCCCCTCCAGACACCTGGGGGTGACAGGGCGCTGTCCCCTCGGGGACAGCAAGAGTCCCGCTCTCGGACAGTCCCGCATCTCTTCTTCATGGGGCTGTCACTGGCGTGGCCAGCGCTGGTTTGTTTCTAAGCGCCATCCTTAGTTCTGGGGTTATTTATAGCAGGAGGAAGCGGTGCGGTTTTATTTGCGGGTTTCCAGCGTTTTACAGATCCCTGACGCAGTCCCCAGCCGGGTGCCGGGAGCGCGGTGCTCTCCGGCCGCCCCACGCGGAGCGTTCCCACGCGGAGCTGTCCCGCCGCCCGGGTCCCCGCCGCAGCTCCGCGGGTCCCGCTCGCCCCGGCCCTGCCCTCCCTCCGCCTCTCCCGGCCCTTCCCACGCCCACGCGGGTCGCGGCTCCCCAGGGATGTCCCGGCGGGGTCTCTGCGGCCGGGCAGCTGCGGCTCCTCCTCCTCCCCGAGCTCCTCAGCCCCCGAGCTGGTGGGAGAAGGAGCCCCGAGCCCGGTGCCCCGTGCTGCCCAGCCGCTGGGGCCGCTGGGCCGCTTCCAAGGCCTGGGAAGAGCAGCCGGCACAAATGGGACATCAAGGTTTGCCTTGGGTGGTGGCCTGGCTGAAAGGGGCGACGTGAAGTCAGGGAGGCAACGAATGACGTCACGCGAATGGAGCCGTGACGTAGCGCCCGGTGCAAGGAGCTGCCGGGGAGATGTCCTGGCCATCCCGGAGCAGAGCGGCTCGGGGGGAGGCAAGAGGAGAACGCGCAGATCTGGGGGTCACCGCCCTGGAGGAGCGCTCTGCTGTCGTGACATAAGTGTCGGGAGCAGCAATGGGAATAACCGGGCGGGTTTGGTTCTGCGCTGTGGGACTGTGCCCGCTGCGCGGAGCACGGAGGGAGAGGGTGCCCTCAAATCCACGAAAGGTGTATGAGACACACAGAGAAGACATACATGGTATGGATTAGATGGATATTAGATTAGATAGACCTATGATATAGATATATTCTCCCACTGCCGAGCCGTGCTCAGGTGTGCAGTAAATGCCCGCCCATGCCACGGCCCGGGCGCGGACACTCATGGAGACAGCCAGGGCAGAACCGGGATCTGCTCCGGCTCCGCAGGGCCAGCCCGTCACTCTCCGTTCAAGGGCAGTATCGGGGGGTGTCTGCCCCGGTGACAGCCCAGGAGGAGCCGAGGGCTGCGATCGCCTGGAAGACAGCCGGACCCGGCGTCACCGCGGTCGCCGCCTCGGCAGAATCGCTCTGGTGCCTGGGCAGAGCCTGTCTTTGCGCCCAGCCGGGAGGAAATGAACCTAGAACGAATATTTTAAAACTAGATTTTATAGAACAGAATAAAAACCGTAATTCGGCGCATTATTTGTTTAAAAAAAGGAAAATTAAAAGGAACGAAAAAATGCTGCCTCCGGTTCGGAGGCTGCTGTGAGCAGTGGGTTTAAAATAGCCGGAGCGGAGCCAGGCTGTTGGCAGAGTCGTGGAGTCACAGAACCATCAAGGTTGAAAAAGACCTTTAAGGTCAACGCCTCTCTCCAGCACGGCCCGCTGGGCTCCGTCCCCCTTCCGCCGAGGGCGGGGGAGCCCCCGCAGGCCCATCCAGAAATAAAGGGAAAAAAGGGACGGTGAAGGGTCTCAGACACGGTGCACGTTTGCAGTGTATTCACCTCCCTCCTCCTTGGGAGAAAGGCCGCTCCCACCTCTTGCTTCTCGCACTGGAGGAGGTCTCCATCCTTCCCGCGCCTCCTGCATCAGCTGAGCCCCTTGAGGCTCAGAGACCCTGGTAAATATTTGCATTTTAAACCACGTCCATCTTAAACTGCCCCGAGGTTGTCTGGTTCACCTCGGGTGCTCGAAACTCCCAGTCAGTTCGCCAGGCTCATGAGTGAAGTTCAGCCGGGAGAGGCGAACAGGCAGAAGGACATCAAGATGTCACTAAAAAAAATCAACAAAAAGAAAGAGAGTTCGGGAGAGCTCACGGTGACAGCACCCACATGGGCATCCCCTGAACGGTGCTAAAGAGCAGAGCTGAAGGGGTTCGAAGCTTTGGGCTCCCCAGGCCTTGCAGGGTCTGCCGGGGGTGCGGGGCGGGCCCGACTCCATCACCTTGGCAAGGTCGGGAAAAGCCTGCACGGCTGGAACACTGCTTCCATCCACTTTTCCATAAAACAGTTCAAAAGTTCTCTCCCACATCTTTACTTGATTTGAAAGCAAAATAGAATGTCAGGATAGATCAGTTAAAATGAGCCGAGGAAGGAGAGAGGAGAGAGGGTCCTTTCCCCAGGCAGCCAGAGCCAGGGTCCTCCTCCCGTCTCCCTGCTCCCCTTTCCCCTCACCCCCGGTACCCGCGGTTCCCACCTTCCTTCCCCGTGGGTTTTTCCACTTCGCCAAGACACCGAGGTGTTTTCCAGGAGGGCCGGGGCCGTATCCCGGCCTGCGTGGGCCGCCCCGGGGACGGGCCCTGCTCCACACGCCCCTGCTCGGGACAGGGTGCACCGATACAGGAGAGGGGGTCTGCCGAGGACGGGTGGGGGTCTCCCACCCCCTCCCCGCCGGCTGCCCAGGCCCTCGGACTGGCACAGTCGCAGAGACCCCTCCCGAGGGTCACCGCGAGTTCGGCTGCAGCAGGAAAATTATTTGTTATTAATCATGTGCTGAAAGATGATGTGATGGGAGAGATGGCACTGCCGCCGCTCCCCGGGCTGCACTCTTATAACCCCCGCAGCCTGGAAAATAATGTTAAAAAAGGTTAAAACCAGTTCCGACAGAGCCCACAGCCCCAGCACCCCTCCAGGAACATCTTTCCCTGGCACTGAAACGTGCAGTGGGGTCGCTCAGCCCCGCGCAGATACACTGAGGAGTGCGCGGGTGCGCATCCACGGCCGGGTGCGGAGATTCCGCGGGTCGTGGGGCCCAGTCTGGAGGGGTGTGGGGGATACCCGTGGGGCTGCCGTGCTGCGCGGGGGCGCAACCTGCGCGCCGCCGGCTGCTGGGGGATCATGGAGGGGGGCGAACTGACGGGGTGCTGGGAGCGGGCGGGGGTCCCCAGGGGATTGTTCACCTCCCCATTCGTTTGTGAAAAATTTTTAAATACATCACCGAATTTGGGGGAGGAGGCGGGTGAAGAGGAGGAGGAGGGAAGGCGCTCCCGAAGGAGCCGCGGCCGGGCGGCGGGGGCCGGGCGGGGG